>NC_092341.1:64395357-64703214 GCF_046630445.1 Rutidosis leptorrhynchoides | reverse complement strand
AAATTAAAGTGCGTAAAATAAATTGCGATAAATAAAATGACAGAAAATAAAATTGCGAGTAATAAAATGACAGTAAATAAAGATACGATGAGAAATATAATAAAAGAATTATGCTTATTTAAACTTCCGTAATCATGATGTTTGACGTGTTGATTTTAATTTATTACCATGGGTTAATTGTCCTTTGTCCTGGTTTATTTGATACGTTTATCTGGTTTTTGTCCATAATAGTCCATCGGTCATAAATATAAAGTGCGAGTATCCTCGTCAAATTACCCTTATACCCGAAGTCAAATATTCCAACTAATTAAGGATTTAAACTGTGACGCAGTTATCACTTCTGTCAACAATTACACCAGTTATCACTGTATGTAATCTACCCCTGTTTTGATTAGATATGAATATTAATTTACCCACTTGATCAGTTTGAATAATCAATTACCCAACCCGAATAATTAATTAAATGATTATAATAGATTCCATATGAACGTCACTAAATAGGACAACCATAATCATTATTAATTATTAGGATAATTAATTTGAAGATAGGTTCGACAGACTCCAATGAGTTGTCACTCAATTAGACAATACCCCCCATCTATTAATAGTCAATAGTCCAATTTCCACAAGTGTCGGTCTTTTGCCCAAACCTTAATTATGGTACAAAGCCCAATTACCCAATTTTAGTAATTAGCCCAACATCATGAGTACTTCATTTTAAATAAGCATAATAACGACTTAGCTACGAGACATTAATGTAAAAAGGTTGAACATAACTTACAATGATTAAAAATAGCGTAGCGTTACACGGACAGAATTTCGACTTACACACTCAAATGATCTCTATCATAAATCTTATTATTATCATAATTTAAACTTAAAATTAAGATTATTGTTATATCTTATTACATTAACATTATGATAGAGATATAGAATATAGATATTGATAATTGATATTGATAATTGATCGAAGAAAAAAGGATCGGAGAAAAATTCTCCTCCCTCTCATCGTTACACAATCGTTCCTTTTATAAGCTAAATTGTAAATTGAATTTTCATTTACGACCCCTGAACTATGCTCAATTAACAACTTTTTATTATTTAATATTATTCTTATTATGATTTATTTAAATATTATATTTTATTCTTGTGCATAGTTGACTCGTAATTTTTACACCGTTGCGTCGAGCGTTGAGAGTTGGTTCATGTCCTAGTTCCGGATTTTCGAACGTCCTTTCGTATAATTTTATATCTTGTACTTTGCGTTTTGTAACTTGTACTCTTGTCATTTTTAGACGTTCTTCATCAATAAATTGAACCTTTTGAATTGTATCTTGTACATTTGAGCTTTTTGGACGTTTTGGTCTTTCAAATCTTCGTTTTTGTCTTTAAATCTTCATTTTCGAGCGATTTGCGTCTTTCGTCTTCGCACTTATTTATTTAACTATTACAACTAAAAATAAGGAAATTACATTTAAAAACTTTACATATTGGAACGATATTGCTACTAAATATATGTTCATTTGGAACACTATCAATAACACAGCCTCCCACTCGCATGAGTGGCACCAAGAAAAAGATATTTTTCGTTCATCTAAAGTGGCTAGAGCCGATTCTAGCCATGACTTTGATTCCGTTTCCGCAAAAATAGATGCTTTCGAAAGACGAATGGAAAAGATGAATAAAGATATTCACGCAATACGAATCAGTTGTGAGCTATGCGGTGGACCACACTTATTGAAAGATTGTCACATTGAACCAACATTGGAACAACGAGAGAATGTTTCCTATATGAACCAAAGGCCGGGAAATAATTATCAAAATAATTATCAACCGCCAAAGCTAAACTTCAATCGAAATCAAAACATTCTTTACAATCCAAAAGGACCCGAAAATAACTCGTATAACCAACAAGGTTCGAATAACCAACCAACTCAAAACAACACTTTCAATCAACAAAGACCTAGCTTATATAAACCACCACAACAAACCGAAGAGAAAAAGTCAAATATGGAAGACGTGGTATTCAAGCTAGTTGAATCTCAAACACAATTTATTGAAACTCAAACCCAAACGAACGAGAGATTTGATCAGTCATTAAGAACTCAACAAGCTTCCATTTTGAATCTAGAAAAACACGTAGGTACTCTTGCTAGCATGATGAGTGAGAGGGAACAAGGAAAGCTACCGAGTAATACTGAAGTAAATCCTCGGAATGAGAATGTTAATATGGTTTCAACGAATTCTGAAAAACCAGCATCAGAAGATGGGAAGGTTTTAGATGAGAGTAACAATGAAGAAGTTACACCACCACCACCCGAGTATGTAAAGCCAGTGGTGGCACCATACAAACCACCCATCCCGTTTCCAAGAAAAGGAGTTGAGTATGAGCAAGTGATAGGTAATAAAGATTGTGATACCTCTGGAAAGAAGAAGAAGAAAAAGAATAAGAAAGTGCAAGAAACAAAAGCCGTAAATATAAACCCGGTGAAGACAGTTCCACCAAAACCTCCACCTAGGGTAGGTGATCCGGGTGAATTTATTGTTCCTTGTTTACTTAGTGATTGTGTCATGTATGATGCACTAGCAGATTTAGGTGCGAGTGTAAGTGTTATGCCTCTTTCCTTATATAAGAGATTAGGTGTAGGTAAGTTAAGTCCAACGGATATGAGTGTTCGACTCTTTGATCAAACCATTAAGCACCCAGTTGGAATTGCTGACAACCTACCCATTCAAGTAGGCAATTTAACCTTTCTAGTCGAATTTATTGTCATTGACATAGAAGAGGACCCAAACATTCCTCTAATTTTAGGTCGGCCATTCTTAGCGTCCACCGGGGCGTTATTTGATGTAGGAAATGGAAGAATGACACTTAAAAGTGGTAACAAATCTATCACCTTTATGATTCGAAAGTCTAAATCTCCACCAACTAAAACCGTTGAACCAGTAAAAACGATTGGTAATAACCATGTTGTTTTACCAACTCCAACGGAAGTGCTTAGCAATAATAAAACGCCTAAGTGTGGGGAAAATGAAGTAAAATCTAATGATGACTTGATAATAAAGAACCCCGTTGTTGATACGAAATTAAATGACCCCGTTATTAACAGTTCAATGAAGAAACTTTTTAAACGGGCTATCGATGCTAGAAGTAAGGGGAACTTTAAGTTATGTAACCGGTTAGTATCCAATCTGTCGCCTAAAGAAAAGGCGAAACTAGTTGAATTTTGGGATATTACGGAAGAAGCCGGGCACTGGCTTAAAGAAAAAGTCACAGATAGGCAAGTTGATTATGGACCAAAAGAAATTGACGATGAAGTTAATCACAATTTCGACACCACAGCTACCTAAGTGTGGGGAGATTCAAATGTTCTAAGAAAATGTTATCTAGAGTTAGTTGTTCTGTTCTCGTGTAGTTCCGAGAATGGAATCCGATTGGTCTTTTCCGCTAGCAGACACTAAAGAACTAGTTTTCTCCCCCCATTCTGAATTTTTGTTTTTTTTTTAGGTTTTATATGAAATTAATATGCTTTTAAGTTTTGTGTGATATTTAAAAACAAAATTTACTTTAATTCATTAAGTTGAAAAAATGATTTCTAAAATTCGTCGTGAGTTGAAGACTAGGTCATTAAGCCGAAATTGCTTTACCCGAGGGCGGGACGAAAAATTTTGTTATCATTATTTTTAATTTTATTGATTTAAAGTATGCCAAAAAAAAAAAAATACTATGTTTTATAAATTTTTGAACGTGGGGTTATATACCAAACTTCAAAAATATGTATATATGTTTGTATTTTATGTTATGTACAAAACAGGGTAAAACAGCGCACTTTCAAAGACTAGCATTAAGTTCAGCAAAAGCTAATAACTTTGACGACAATATCAAATGTGAGATAACAACAATATGTTTGCAAACTCGGTATTTTTAATAACTTTTCTACGCTAATCACCCTCATGAATTTATAATTGTAGTCTGATTTCATGCAAATGAGGGCATTGCATGATCTCAAGTGTGGGGAAGGGTTATAAATTCTCTCGGGTTTACACTTGGTTTATTTGCCAAATTTTGTAAAAATTTGAAAAATTTTCAACTAAATGAACTCAAAATCATGTTTATACATATTTATGAACGATGAAAACTAGGTGTTAATACCGAAATTATCGTTACCTCGAAAAGGACATAAATTGAGAAACAACTTAAAACGCTTGAATTCATTTAAAATGGAATAAAGGAGAATAAAAAGGCAAAGAAAGAAACTAAGTGTGGGGAGAATGTACCAAGTTATTCAATTAAAAACTATCTATCACATATTTTTGTACAAACAATTGAAAATACTTTTGTTTTGAACGATAATCAACTGTTTTATCCGATGAAAGAAAAGAAGAGATGGATCTACACGATGAATCAATTCCATCATTTGAAGGAAGTAAAGTCTTCCGAAAAAGACACGCGCTTCTTGATTTAGGTCATGAAGTTGTCGTCCAGACCAGCTGTAGGTTGACGAAAAATCTAGAAAAGTCATCTCTAAAATCAGCAGGAAATCCACGGACCTCAGCATCAAACAGGGTCGCCAAGTGGTCAGATTTATCCTAACCATGAGAAGGATTTATCTCGTACAATGGGGAGGCACCGTGCAAATTAGCTGGATAAGACTAATGAATCAGATCCCCAGAAAGGATAATCTCCTTAAAAGATCAAAAATCAGCTTTTAAGCCTGATATTACTCAATCCTTGAGATTGACTTTAAAGATTGAGAATTACAAACTCATGGAATTCAATGATATCTAAACTCGAGCTTGAACGAGAAAATATTTTGATCAAAAATGCAAACCGATTTGTTTTCTGAAAATCCATTTTCAATGCGTTCATTACAATTGAACGTAAAATCCTAGGAATTCACCTGGAATTCATTAGGTCACCTGAACTAAATCGGGTGTCAACCGTAAGAACGGTGGTTGCATAGCATGGTCGGAGACAGGACCTTGTGCCAGACCGAAAAATCATAGGATGATCTTTACTATCGCTCCTACCAAGGATAGTTCTAGCATCCGACACGTTAAAAGACCATAATCATCTGCATGTCACGGGACATTGCCTTAACAGTTTCTTGTTCATCGCTTTCCTTTACAACCGGACGGTAGTTTGCCGAAAGGTAATATACGGAACAAGTAAACTGGATGTGTGCTTTCCGATACCGGGATAGCAGTGGATTACACGAACCTAAATGTTTTTAGCCAAAATATTGATCCACAAATATATTTTGCAACACCAATGGTGGATCAAATCAGAAAACTTATCTAGGGTAAAATCTAGCTTGAATTTTCAAAAGATTAAATGTTTTCATAAAGATCCAATTTCCTTAAAGGATCTAAATTTTTATAGTCATGTGGGACTGTAAACCGCCTTTCAAATGTGCACTTTGCTTTGGAAACCGAAAGTAAATCGGCTATTTGATTGCAAGTGTCGTTGACCTAAACCCGAGGCAACTGTGGATGACACACCCACATTTAACCATCATTACTGTCATTGTTTATACCGCTATATCAAAATCACTGATGTACAAAATGTGATGAATAAAAAAGTGATTCATGTATGTTTTTATTTCAAGTTCTGTATTGCTTGAGGACAAGCAACGCTCAAGTGTGGGGATATTTGATAGTGTTCCAAATGAACATATATTTAGTAGCAATATCGTTCCAATATGTAAAGTTTTTAAATGTAATTTCCTTATTTTTAGTTGTAATAGTTAAATAAATAAGTGCGAAGACGAAAGACGCAAATCGCTCGAAAATGAAGATTTAAAGACAAAAACGAAGATTTGAAAGACCAAAACGTCCAAAAAGCTCAAATGTACAAGATACAATTCAAAAGGTTCAATTTATTGATGAAGAACGTCTAAAAATGACAAGAGTACAAGTTACAAAACGCAAAGTACACGATATAAAATTGTACGAAAGGACGTTCGAAAATCCGGAACCAGGACATGAACCAACTCTCAACGCTCGACGCAACGGTGTAAAAATTACGAGTCAACTATGCACAAGAATAAAATATAATATTTAAATAAATCATAATAAGAATAATATTAAATAATAAAAAGTTGTTAATTGAGCATAGTTCAGGGGTCGTAAATGAAAATTTCAAATTCTAAATTCGCTATAAAACGATGATTTACGATGAATTGAAAAAGAAGATTATTTTCGATCTTTTTTTTCTTTCTATCTTTTTTCTTATTTTTCTATATCAAATATCAATATCTATATTTATAATTCTCTATCATAATGTTAATGTAATCAGATATAACAATAATCTTAATTTTAATTTTAAATTATGATAATAATAAGATTTATGATAGAGATCGTTTGAGTGTGTAAGTCGAAATTCTGTCCGTGTAACGCTACGCTATTTTTAATCATTGTAAGTTATGTTCAACCTTTTTACATTAATGTCTCGTAGCTAAGTCGTTATTATGCTTATTTGAGCCGAAGTAATCGTGATGTTGGGCTAAAATATTAAGAAGGGGTTATTGAACTTTGGACCATAATTAAGGTTTGGGCAAAAGACCGACACTTGTGAAAATTGAACTATGGGCTATTAATAGATGGGGGGTATTGTCTAATTGAGTGACAACTCATTGGAGTCTGTCGAACCTATCTTCAAATTAATTAACCTAATAATTAATAATGATTATGGTTGTCCTATTTAGTGATGTTCATATGGAATCTGTTATAATCATTTAATTAATCAATTGGGTTGGGTAATTGATTATTCATTCTGATCAAGTGGATGAATTAATATTCATAAACTAATTAAAACAGGGGTGAATTACATACAGTGATAACTGGTGTAATTGTTGACAGAAGTGATAACTGCGTCACAGTTTAAATCCTTAATCAGTTGGAATATTTGACTTCGGGTATAAGGGTAATTTGACGAGGATACTCGCACTTTATATTTATGACCGATGGACTATTATGGACAAAAACCAGATAAACGTATCAAATAAACCAGGACAAAGGACAATTAACCCATGGTAATAAATTAAAATCAACACGTCAAACATCATGATTACGGAAGTTTAAATAAGCATAATTCTTTTATTATATTTCTCATCGTATCTTTATTTACTGTCATTTTATTACTCGCAATTTTATTTACTGTCATTTTATTTATTGTCATTATTTTACGCACTTTAATTATCGTCATTTATCTTTACGCTTAAAATATAGAATCGACAAACCGGTCATTAAACGGTAAAACCCCCCTTTTATAATAATATTACTACTTATATAATTATATATATTTTGTATAAATATAGTTATTAAAAATATAGTAAGTATCACCAGCTCCCTGTGGAACGAACCGGACTTACTAAAAACTACACTACTCTACGATTAGGTACACTGCCTATAGTGTTGTAGCAAGGTTTAGGTATATCCCATCCGTAAATTAATAAAACTTGTGTCATATTTTGTAGTATTTCCTAGTAAAAATAATACTATTTCGTACCCTCACGCTACATCATCAAAATACGTGGTCCATCACAATCATAATTTGGCAAGTGGGTAACACCAAGCATAAAAGAATTCGGTGGGGAATGATTGAGTTTACCTGAGCAAAATAAAGAAACCAAAACAGTAATATCCTTTCACTTTTATCATTCTTTTAAGTTCCTCATTCCATCACCTTCTTTCTTCATTGTATTATCATTCTTCATAACATTCATCTTTAATCGTGTATTAATTTCTAACAGATAACAGGAACAGGTACGTAGTAGCAGTAATACATCATCGGTTATGGTTGATCTTGAGGTGAAGTGGGGTTGGTTTTCGTGGGTGGCATTTATGCAGAAAACAGAAACAAAAGTAGCTGTAGGGGCATCGAGGGTGGTGGTGGTTTTGTGAGATATATAAGGGTTAGTACTCTAAATATAATATGAGTGTGTTGTCGTTTGTAATTGTTGGTGGTGAGAATTTCTATTCATGTCTCCTTCGAATAACAAGAACAAGTGAATTGGGTTTGTTTCTCTCCCTCTCCCTCTTCAAATCTCTAATATAATTAGTGAATTAGTTGACTCGAAGATGAAGTGGTGGTGACATGGGTTGTCGAGTTCACAGAAGAAGAAGAGATATGTAATGGTGATTGGGTCTCGGTGATGGTTCAATGGAATGAAGGATTCGAATGAGTTATGTTAAAAACAATGTTAACTCGTTTGGTTTATTGCAATAGGTAGTCAACGGATTATTTCTCTGGTACAGAAATATAAATAAAAAAAATAGAAAGTTGAATGTGATGGCAAACCGATTTTGTTGGTATCTGTTTATCCTTTTACGTTTTTGAATCAATTTGGAGATAGGGTTGAGAATATAGAATAGTTTGATTGATATCTCTAACAGATTTGTACTTTTCCTATTTTATTTAATTTACTAATATTAATGATTAATAAATAATATTAATAATATTAATAAAACCAATAATAATGATAATAAAAATAATAATGATATTAATATCATAATTATACCAAATAAGAATGATGAAAATAATAAATTTAAATAAAATGAAAATTTTAAGTAATCAAATTAATGATAATATTTTTGATAATCATATTAACTACAATTATAATTTTACTAATAACAATGACACTAACAATGATAACAATAATATAAATGATAATTGTTAGTAGTAAAAATAATAATAATAATAATGACTTTTAGTGATATTAATAATAAAAAAATTATAATAATAATGTAACAAATTACTTGTATCAGATTACATATTATGTATTATAATTTTAATAGTATTATTAATACTGATATTAATATTAATATTTATCTTAATGAAATTAATATAACTATTATACCTTAACTTGTTTAAATAACCATTGAGCGTTACAATCGTTTACTACATGAATTCGAAACCAATTATATGTATTTCCAATATACTGTTATATATATATATATATATATATATATATATATATATATATATATATATATATATATATATATATATATATATATATATATATATATATATATATATATATATATATATAGTTTAAGTGCTAATTACATATTTTTAAATCAATAGATTTAATATTATTATATGTTAACAAATAATATTCCTATATATATAGATATATCTATATATATATCTATTTATGACTATTTATTCGCGAATCGTTGGAAGTGGTCGAAGGGTAATTGATTACATGAATAAAATTTTAAATTTTTCGAGACTCAACATTACAGATTTTGCTTATCATGTCGGAAACATATAAAGATTAAGGTTTAAATTTGATCGGAAATTCCCGGGTCATCACAGTACCTACCCGTTAAAGAAATTTCGTCCCGAAATTTGTGTGTGGTTGTCATGGTTAACAATAAATATGTTTTCATGATGAATATGAGTTGATAAAATAAAGTTTTATCATTATTGAGTAATATGGATAAAACAATTCGATTATGTGAAGCGTACGAATGAAGTTATCATAAAATAGTGAAATGAGAAAGATAAGTTTAATCATAACTTTTGACTAGTCATGGTTGAATTTAGAAGATATGGTGCGTCATAGCTTTTGATGTAGAGGGTTGAATTCCGGAATTCAAGGGATTTAAAAGAAAATCTTGGAAATCTATAAGATCTGATTCTTCGGTGAATAAGGAAATTAAGATCTCTCTAATTAAATACAGTGATCTGCTTCGATTACTCTGTCTGATATTTCCATTATAAATTAAATTCTTCCGTTCCATTATTCTCACCATTCCTATACTTTCCTTTTTGTTTCATACATCCAAAAGATTCTGAAAATGCTTAATCCAGTTCTGATCCTTGTCCTCATCCTTACTATAGCAACAATCATTCTCCTTTTCCAACCTCCACCCGAGGAATCTGCTTTCTTCTACTTTGTCCTTGGGATTATAATGATTTTAATTCTCCCGTGTCTTTATGTTGCGGTAAAGATTGATATACACGGTTTGTAATTTATGTGTTGTTATCGGGCTTTATATTCTCTCTTATTTTTCAAAGCTCTATGCTTTTGTTTTCTCTTCCCGACTTCAAGTCAAGCGAATAATGGTCCAGAATTTGTAGATATAGAGTTTCGAATGATTATAATGTTCTAAGCAGGAAGGAACGTGATAGCATGATTTGATTTGTCAAAATACCAGAATCACTGAGAATAGAACTATCAAGAATATATTTTCTTGATATGTTCTGAAGTTAATCAGAATGAAAGAATTATGTGACATGACACATGATGACGTTATAATCTGTGAATCATCATGTTCCATTTAGAAACTCAGCATGACTTACTGTAATATAATCACGTTGATCAAGTGTCATTATATTATACTAACTCATGCATCAGTTCCCAACACTATTTACAAAAAAAAAACATTCATATTTTAAGCTCGAAAGTTTATAGAATATAGAAACTAACAGTTTCTATATGATGTAACACTGATAATACGAAGAGATTAATGATTGCAGATAAGAGTAGTTATAAAAATATCTTCAGAAATATGGAGGATATTTATAATGAAAGATACGATAATATCTCGGAATATCTAAGATCAGAGGATGATAGAAACTATTGTCTACAAGGGTTTAGAGTAAGGAGCAAGATATTCACTAAAGACTTTTTAGCAGACATTGAATCATTTGGATTCTTTGAAGTCAAACTTATTATTTGTGATTTGTCCACGGCTTTCTTCATAGTTTCGCATAATCTGCTTTTCGGTACTAAATTTTCTATTGAATGTTTCCAATATAATGATACACAGGAAGCACGAAGAGGTATATAATTTCGGACGAGAATATTTATGAAAATATCCTCAGAAATATCGAAGATATTGATGATGATATTTTGGAATTTCTAAGTTTGATGGTTGATGGAGAAGATTTTCCGCAAGATTTTAACATGACTTCGGAGCAAGATATTCTTTGAAGGTTTCATCGGATCCAGAATTACCTGGATTCTTTGAATATATGGTATGGTCCTTGTATTTGTCCTCGATCTCCTTCGTGGTTAGCTCAATTCATTTTCCAGTTCCAACTTTTCTGAGCTTTTCCAACATACTATTCTTTATCATTAAACATTTGATGATTTGTGACTGAGTGCTTTTCAGAATTCCAGAAGGAGAGATCATAATTCTAAGAGATAAATGTCATACATATAACTGTTGATGTAGATATGCTGTGAGTTTTCAAAGTACTGATTGCTGATTCCCGGTAATTGGTATGGCTGTTCTCGTTACCAGATGCGGATGAGTAAATGATAGGGTTTCAATGAATAAATATAATGATTTGTCAGAGAGACTTAAGCCAAGAAGTAACGAGGTTGCTGGTATGTTTGCTGGTAATATGGTGGAATATAAAAGAATTCTCCGGTATCAAAAGGGTGATCGTATATATCAGGATTATAGTAAGGCTACTTCGAATGAAAAGTCGAAGTTGATTTACTGGAGCTGTGACAAAATTGGCTACCTTGAAAAGGGATCGTAAAGTTATTTTTGCTAATAAATGCCAAAGGATCTGACGCGGCTACGTGTTAAACTTTTACTCAGTTGCCGAGAGTTTTTCAGGTGCATAACTATATACGTAAATCTTTTCTTCCGTAGATGAAGTGCGGTTGGTTCATCCTCTCGATTGAGGTGTTTTCAAGAATCACGAATGGTTTGAACGCAGATTGTAATTGTCAAGATACAAATGAGGTTTAAGATTAAATCAAGTGGCAAACTTGAAGATTTGTTTAGTTTCATATGTTATAATCAATATTTTAATTCATTTTAATTGTCCACTGTTGGTATTCCTCAATTGATTAGTCCAAAGTTAGCTAGGAATAGTTAGCTAGGATTTTGTTAGCGTGTGTTCTTAACAAAATTTCTCATAGTTAATTTGTTTGTTTCTAACAAATTTTATTCCATCAAATGTTTTCTTCATTATGCCACCTGTTGGATTCTGATAGGTCAAAATCCAAATATGAAATTTGACTGAAAATGGTTATGCTGTGGTGAACGGATTCATATATCTGTGGATGTAAGTAGGATAGGAAATGACTGTTGAATCGGATTTGAAGAATGTACAGTATAACTAATTAATGTGAAATTCTAATTATTCCTCGGGTATTACCTACCCGTTAAAATATTTTCATCATTAACAGTTTGTACGGAAGAATTTTTAATCACAATCTTTATGAAAATATATATACATATATATTTTCTTCAGATGTAATTATGGATTTAATGAGTCAATATAATATTAGACTCATTTGATTTTCGATTTAAGTTAGAATAAGTAATCTCTAAAACTATTAGGATCCACATATTCTTCGCAGAATATTGATGAAGTTATGGATCAATACTTCATCGTTAATTATCAGGATCCACATATTCTTCGCAGAATATTAATGAAGTTATGGTTCAATACTTCATTGTTAATTGTTGTTGGTACTCCTTGGTATTTATGATGCGTATGATGTTGATGTTCATGGGACAGATTGTGATGTTGAGGTGTGGGATGCGGATGTTGCTGTTGGTGGTGGTACTGTTGGTGCCAGTTATGTTGATGAAGCTGGTACGTTTTACACCATCCTTTTCAAGGCTACAACTCGGGTGCGAAGCTCTTTGACTTCTTCTATTATTCCGGGATGATTGTCGGTCGGAACGAGCGGACGAATGAGGTTTAGAATTTTAGATATAATATAATCATGGCGAGATATTCGGGTAATGAGAGTGAAAATGGAATTTCAAATTGGTTCGCTGGTGATTGTTTCAGGTTCATCGTCAAGAGGTGAATTTGGTTGGTGGAAGTATCGTCTTCTTCTCGTCTCCATTGATTAAGTCGACTACGAACTCATCAGATGAATTGGGGATGACTGATTGATTGATTCATTCTGGTGCCGCTGCTTTCGGAGCTGGAGTGGGACTCCATATCGGAATCTGAGGGACTTGAACTAGTTGTGAGTTCCATTGTGTACGATTGAATGAAGGATTTCTCGAAATGAAATGATTTTTAGATATCGAATGATATTCTAATTACATAGAATACCTATATATAGAACAGAAGATTTCGTAGATTATGGAGGAATTTACGAAATATATCAGGTAAAGTTTATGTAACAGATACGCTAAGATATGGATTAGCAGATACGCTAAGATATGAATTTTCATCTATACACTGTCTATGCAATAGAGACAGTAAGATGTGTCTAGACTAAGAATGATAAGCAGGTAATTCCCTAAGGATGATAAACAAATGATTTTCGACAAAAAATGATAAGTAAAACTTTTAACATGCAGACACGGTCGAAGTCCAGACTCACTAAAGCATCCTAACGACATATCAGTTAGACACACTAATGCAGACCTGGTTCGCTAAGACCACCGCTCTGATACCAACTGTGAGGACCCGTCCTAATCCATCTAGATGAGGTCCATATCGATTATAAACGATTCACAACAGTTGATTACATCGCGAGGTATTTGACCTCTATATGATACATTTTACAAACATTGCATTCAATTTTAAAAGACAAACTTTCTTTACAACGAAAAATTGACGGCATGCATACCATTTCAGAATATATCCAACTATAATTGACTTAATAATAATCTTGATGAACTCGACGACTCGAATGCAACGTCTTTTGAAATATGTCATGAATAACTCCAAATAATGTTTCTAAAATGAGCAAATGCACAGCGGAAGATTTCTTTCGTACCTGAGGATAAACATGCTTTCAAGTGTCAACCAAAAGGTTGGTGAGTTCATTAGTTTAACATAAATAATCATTTCATAATTTTAATAGACCACAAGATTTCATATTTCAGTTCTCATAAATATACGTCCCATGCATAGAGACAAAATATCATTCATATGGATTGAACACCTGGTAACCGACATTCACAATATGCATATAAGAATATCCCCATCATTCCGGATCCTCCTTCGGACATGATATAAATTTCGAAGTACTAAAGCATCCAGTACTTTGGATGGGGCTTGTTGTGCCCGATAGATCTATCTTTAGAGTTCGCGTCAATTAGGGTGTCTGTTCCCTAATTCTTAGATTACCAGACTTAATAAAAAGGGCATATTCGATTTCAATAATTCAACCATAGAATGTAGTTTCACGTACTCGTGTCTATTTCGTAAAACAGTTATAAAAGCATTTCATGTATTCTCAGTTCTAAATACATTTTAAAAGCATTTAATAAAGCAATTGTAAAAATAGCGCATGTATTCTCAGTCCCAAAAATGTAAAGAGTAAAAGGGAATTAAATGAACTCACACATATAAATATTGTAAAATAGTTATTAAAACATTGCATGTATTCTCAGCCTAAAAATATATATAAAAAGAGAATAATGAAACTCACCTAATGTATTTTGTAGTAAAAATACATATAACAACTTTTAACAATGCAGGGTTGGACTCGGATTCACGAATCTACATCATTTGTGTAATTATTAATATACATAATTGTAATCGAACAAATTTATATTATTATTAGTGATATATTTGTTATATTTAATAATATATAGGTTTTATTTATTAATTAAGTATATTTACTTTATGTATACCTTAAATGAACACATAATATTTATAAAAAAAAAATTATATAGTTATGTTATATTATATATATATATATTTATTTGGGTAAGATAATATTGATAATAATAATTGAAAGGTTGTAATAGTTTTATAATAATAATATCTGTAGTTATATTTGAAAGGACCCGTTCATATACATTATAAACGATTCACAATAGTTGATTACATTGCGAGGTATTTGACCTCTATATGATACATTTTACAAACATTGCATTCGTTTTTAAAAGACAAACTTTCTTTACATCGAAAATTGACAGGCATGCATACCATTTCATAATATCCACTATCCAACTATAAATTGATTTAATAATAATCTTTGATGAACTCAATGACTCAAATGCAACATTCTTTGAAATATGCTATGAAAGACTCCAAGTAATATCTTTAAAATGAGCAAATGCACAGCGGAAGATTTCTTTAACACCTGAGAATAAACATGCTTTAAAGTGTCAACCAAAAGGTTGGTGAGTTCATTAGTTTATCATAATCATTTATTTCCTTCATTTTAATAGACCACAAGAATTTCATTTCCAGTTCTCATAAATATACGTCCCATGCATAGAGACAAAAATAATCATTCATATGGTGAATACCTGGTAACCGACATTAACTAGATACATATAAGAATATCCCCTATCATTCCGGGATCCTCCTTCGGACATGATATAAATTTCTAAGTACTAAAGCATCCGGTACTTTGGATGGGGTTTGTTAGGCCCAATAGATCTATCTTTAGGATTCGCGTCAATTAGGGTGTCTGTTCCCTAATTCTTAGATTACCAGACTTTAATAAAAAGGGGCATATTCGATTTCGATAATTCAACCATAGAATGTAGTTTCAATTACTTGTGTCTATTTCGTCAAACATTTATAAAAGCGCATGTATTCTCAGTCCCAAAAATATAAAGGGTAAAAAGGCAAATGAAACTCACCATACTGTATTTCGTAGTAAAAATACATATAACGTCATTGAACAAGTGCAAGGTTGGCCTCGGATTCACGAACCTAAATTAATTATATATAATTATGTGTTGGTCAATATTTGTCTAACAAATTAGGTCAACTCATAGTGTACCACAATCCTAATGCTCGAGACTAATATGCAAAAGTCAACAAAAGTAAATTTGACTCAAAATAATTTCCAAAAATCTATACATGATTAATATATAGTTTAAATATCGTCGTTTTATATTTTTAAATATTTTTAAAAGATTTATTAGAGTAAATAATATAATTTATTTATTAATAAATAAAATTTTTATATTAAATTTATATAATAAAATATACTTTTATATATATTAAGTAATAAAATTTATAGGGTTCATTTAATATCATAAAGATAATATGATAGGTATTATTAAAGTAAGTTATTACACGTAGTAAAATATGTTTGTATCACATATTTATTTGATAAAATAATATCTATAATGATAGTAAGTAAAAGTTGTATTATTTTGTAATAATTATTATTATAAAAATATCTATATTTATAATTACTAAGATGACATTATGATAAAACAATAATTCTAATTATGATAACTTTAATATTTACGATAATTTTTAATATTATCTTTAAAATAATAATTCTATTTAAAATAATAATAATAATGATATTTTATAGTAACAATGACATTTCTATTAAAATGATAATTTTTGTTAAAATGATAGTTTTAATACTAACGAGACTTTTAATAATAATAGTAATGATAAAAATAATAAGAACGATAATTTTATCTAAATCAATATCTTATAATATTTTAATTTCATCATGATACTCTTACTCATTATTTTCTAATCGTTTCATTTAATAGCTTTTAATTGTCTTTTATATCGTGTTCACGATAATGATAATAATAGTAATCAAAATAATTAGGTGTTACAAATATTTGTTTTAATTACACTAATATTAATAATAATAGTTACTATAACATTATTAACGATAATACTAATAATTATCTTAGTGATAATATAGTAATAATAATAATAACAATAACAATAACTATTTTTAAATAATGATATATATATTAATAATGATAATAATAATAATAATACTAATAATAATAATAATAATAATAATAATAATAATAATAATAATAATAATTGGATAATAATAATAATACTAATTATAACTTTAACGATAATAACGATAGTAATAATAAAAAAAATAACAATTTTTAATGATAAATCCCTTTTATTGATAAAGATAATAATAATGATAATAATAAGATAAAACTAGAACGACGATAAAAACGACGATAATAATAATCATTTTTAATAAAAATATCGAAAATTCAATTGATTATAACTTCTAATCCGTTCATCGAAACCATTCGATATCTAAAGGAAAAGTTCTTAATTTTTCGCTAGCTTTCCAAGGACATGCATATCTTATACATTATCTCAACCGCAAGTGTAACTAATTCAATATTCAACCTAACCTGTCTAAGGGCAATATCAAAAGTACAAGCATGCATAATCCTAAATACTCGAGCACTAGTCAGGGATACACTATTAGTATGTAAGAGTTAAATTATGAGTACTCACGTATCAATATTGATATTCAATATTGCAGGAAAGGTACGTAGACGCAACGGAAATGATAAACACTATATTGACCTCACGAGCATACCCATGAACCATACTCAATCACCTCCATATCTATAACCCATAATTTCCTTAATCCTATCCTACTCGAAAAACAATTTCAAAATCACTCGGACAGCACTCCGTCGTAATATTTTATGTATACTAATAATATCTTGAAATAATACGGAGTAAATATATATATGTAAATCGATTGAGAGAGTTTAGAGAAAAATATTTTCAAGTTTCTATGAAATAATGAAACCTATTGAATTCTATTTATAATAGATTTTTGAATTATTAAAGTGAATTATTAAAGTATGAATTATTAAAGTGAATTATTAAAGTATGAATTATTAAAGTGAATTATTAAAGTATAAATTATTAAAGTGAATTATTAAAGTATAAATTATTAAAGTGAATTATTAAAGTATGAATTATTAAAGTGAATTATTAAAGTATGAATTATTAAAGTGAATTATTAAAGTAAACGTAAAGTAAAAATAAAGTAAAGGTAAAGTTTAAGTATAGTAAAAGTATAAAACTATGTACGTATAATACAGGTATAAATATATATAATATTAATTTGAATCGTTATATATATTTAATAAAATAAAATATAAATATCGTTATCTTTATCATACTAGTTAAGTAATGAGTTGTCAAAAGTGGTTCTAGATATTTATAAAAGTTATATACGTTTTAATAATAAAGTTCTTTTTAAACTGAAAACGTTTTTTTACGTTTGAAACTAAATAGATCAATCGAGTCTTTATGAGATTCAATATTCCACTATCCTTTGTCTAGTTCTCAATGATTGACAATTTGTTCTTATTTATAAATCACTTTACCATTTTCCGAATATTGTTAAAATGGAAAGATTTCTCAAATCAACGTGGGCCTTTCAACAGAGACTTGTAATCATAATTCAATATATCTGATAATTCAATCATTTGATCTTATCTTCTAATTCCATTGATAAACATTTTGAAACAGATACAATCATATAAAGTATTTAATCTAATATTTTGTTTACGTTTCAAGTTATAATATATATACACATATACATATATAATCATATTCGTTCAATGGTTCGTGAATCGTTGGAACTTGGTCGAGGTTGAATGAATGTATGAACATAGTTTAAAATTCTTGCAATTTAACTTAACAAATATTTCTTATCGTGTCGGAAACATATAAAGATTAAAGTTTAAATTTGGTTGGAAATTTCTGGGTTGTCACAGTACCTACTCGTTAAAGAAATTTCGTCCCGAAATTTGAGTGGAAAGGTCGTGAATGATAATAAGTATGTTTTCATGATGCATATGGGCTAAAAATTAGAGTTTTATCATCAGCGAATAATTTGGATAAACAATCCATTTATATGAAGAGTACGAATGAAGCTAACATAGAATAGTGAAATGAGTAAGTGTAGATTCATCTTATCATTTGACGTAGATATGATTGATTCCCATATTTCAAGGGATTTGAAGAAAATCTTCTTAATAAGATTTAACTCTCCGGTAATCAAGGGAATTAGGATCCGCTTTAAATGCGATTGTCCATTTTAATTGTTCTGTCGGAGATTTTCTTATAAATTCACCTCCTTCGTTTTCTTACAACTCACACCTTCTGTTGATGCATTTTATGAAAGTCCCTAGTCATCTACCCACGTCCATTGCAGGTACAATAGTTTACAGGCCACCATGATTGCTCGTTATTATCCTATCCGTGTTTGTATGTGGTTATAGGAACTGCAGGAATGAGATTTAGATGTTTGACTATGTTAGACTTAGTTAGACGTACGAGTGAAGCCTCACTAGTACGGCTGACAGGCTCATACGCACGGTTGATGCTGAGCTAAGTCACAATTACAACCTAAATGAGAAGACACGAGTGAGTGATCACCCGTACGGCTGATGAAGCCAACTCGTACATGTGATGAATGAATCGTATGGGTGAGTCAACAGCAGGGGTATATAAAGTCTTATGTTCTTCATTTTAGGTTAAGCCTCTCATTTGTTACACACACTCAGATCTAGTGAGCTCCTCCGATTCTCTCTCAGTCCAAATCACCCAGGTGGTGAATAATAGCTCTAGGTGTTGATCTAATCACACTTGATTTAGTTGTGGTTTGACTAAATTAATCAAAAAAAAAACTTAACCTATTCACTAGAGGGTTTGATTCACTTATTCCGCCATTGTGTGAGTTAAATCTGTTGATTTCTAAGTTCCTAGTCATGTTTCATCACCTTCTATTCTTTCCCCCTCAACTCATATTTTAAAGTATTCATCAATATGCTCCATCCAGTTCTGATTCTCGATATACTTCTAACTTTCATATCGGTCATTCTTCTTTTTCATCTACCGCCGGAAGAATCTATTTACTTCTACTATACTCTTAGGTTTATAGTATTTCTAGTTCTCTCGTGTCTTTATATTGCTATATGCATCGATATATATGGTTTATAATTTCTGGTTTGTCGTTGGGATTTATATGTTCCCTTATATTTCAAAGTCTCTGCTTCTGTCTTCTATAATCATTATCATTCACAGTTAATGCTCTCTTTTATTTGCTGCAATTTATACCCCAATTTCTATTTCGGAGTTTTGTCCTTTCGTTTCTTCTTCTTGCGTTTAAGCACCGCTTGTAATGGTCCAGAATTCACAGATATGAATTTCGGAATGAACATTGTTAATGTTCTAGGAAGGAAATTGTGATGGCACGATCTTGACTTGTCAAATTACTAGAATACCTTGGAAAAGGCCGAATCATCAAGAAATATTTTCTTGATATTTTAGAGGTTAAATAGAATACAAGAGTCGTATAACATGGCACATGATGATGTTATGATCTGTGAATCATCACGTTCCATTTAGAAACTCAGCATGACTTACTGTAATATAATCACATTGATCAAGTGTCATTATATTATACTAATTCATGCTTCAGTTCCCAACATTACTTCAAAATATTCCTATTTTAAACTTGAATGTTTCAGAATTTAGAAACTAAAATAGTTTCTTTTATGATGTAATACAGATAGCGCGAAGAGGTAAATTATTTCAAATAAGAAAAATTAAGAAAATATCTTCAGAAATATGGAGGATATTTATAATGAAAGATATGATGATATTTTAGAATTTATAATATCAGAGGATGATGAAGAATATTGTCCGCAGGGGTTTAGAATCAGGAGCAAGGTATTCGTTAACGACTTCAGCAGGTACTGAATCATTTAGATCCTTTGAAGTCAGGTTCAGTTTTTGTAATTTGTCCACAGCCTCCTTCCTACTTTGCTCAATCCGTTTTCCAGTTCTAAAATTTCTCTTTTTCTGCGCTTTGCCAGCACATTTCATCATTATCATCCAGCTTTTACCGTTTAAAGTCGTTTATAGTTTTTGCTGCTTCATCAGCATTTTTTTTTCCATTTTTGGAGAACCAATTCGTAGTTCGGAGTGTTTTTCAGAAACTTCACATTCAAATTAAGTCCAGAAGATAGACGTTATATATACACATATAACTGTTGGCGTAGACATCCTGCGAGATTTCAAAATACTGATTGCTAATTCCCAATTATTCGTATGGCAATTCTCATTACAAGATGCGAATGAGTAAATGAATGGGTTTCAATGAATAATTATAATGACTTTTTGAAGAGGCTAAAGTCAAAGGGTAATGAAGTTGTTGGTACATCTGCTAATAATGTGGTGGAATGTAAAAGGTTCCCTGGTAACGATGGTGTATATCTCAAGGTTATAATAAGGTTAGTCTGACTGAAAAGTCGAAGTTGACTTGCTGGAGCTGTGACAAAACTGGCTACTTTGAATAGGGGTCGCAAAGTTATTTTTGCTAATAAATTCCAAAGAATCTGACGCGGATACGTTGTTTAAACTTTTACTTTGGTTTCAAGAGTTTTTCGGGTACATAACTGTGGGTAACATGTGGTTGGATCATCATCTCGATTGCTCATCATTCGAAGTGTCTTCAGAAATTTTCGAAGGGTTTGAACACAGATTGTAATCGTTAACATACATTTGATGTTCTAACACAGTTTTGAAGTCAAAATATAGCTTGTGAAAGATGTAAGGATCTAAGAGTGATGATTTTGGTCATATCTTAAGTTGAATTTTGAGATTTCAAAATCAGAATATGTAATTAAATTTTGAATGAGTATGGTTGTTTTGATTTCTATAAAAGAATGTATATTGTTGTGAAAGTAGGGAGTATAATGGATGATTTGCTGAATTAGATTCGAAGAATGTAACATATTTGAATTTATATATCTCTCGGGTATTACCTACCCGTTAAAAAAATTTCACAATTAATATTTTGTACAAAAGAATTTTATTACAGTCTTTATGAAAATATATATATGTATATTTTCTTCAGATGTAACATAGATTTAATGAGTTAATGTTAAATTAAACTCATTTGATTTACGGTTGAAACTAGAATTGAATAATCCCTAAAGGCTTTAAAAAGTACATAACTTTTACGCAGTATTTCTTTAATGACATTGAAATTATGAATCAATACTTCGTTATTTGTTGATGTATGATGTTTGGTTCGTGGAATTCTTGTGAATTTGCAAAGTACGAATGATGTTATCTGAAAAGTTTCGGGTACATCGATGATGAAAGTGTAAAATCAAATATATACTTGATTTATTATGAATTGGAATTTGTTGAATTGCGATAGAGATTGTAGTTAACGCTGGTTAAGTTGCGGCCGAAGGACGTACATTATTGCATATTTGTAATATGAATTAACCGAGTAGTTAAGATTCACACACAATAGCTTAGCACGGAAAGATTTATTTCAAAATATATATATATATATATATATATATATATATATATATATATATATATATATATATATATATATATATATATATATATATATATATAATATATAATATACATATAATTTCTTCAGAGGGAATGAGTTAATTCTTCATAACTCGTTGATACAATATACACGTTATTGATTCGTAATGATGTCCACAGTGATTCTTGAACTGACAGAGTTTGTGATGTTATCGGTGTTGTTGATTCAGATGTTGACTGTACTGACGATGCTGGTAACGCTGAAGGTACTGTTGATGCTGTTGGTAAAGCAAGTTTAGCTTGTTAATCATACACCATTTTTGTCAGGGTTTCTACTCTTCCTTCTATCATTTTGGTTCGTTTAACTGATTTATGGTTAGGGCTAGAATAGATAATCTCTAAGACTTTAGAGATTACATAATCGCCGCGGAATGTTTCTCCAATGAAGTTATGAATTAATACTTCGTCAGTTATTGTTGTTGGTACTCCTTGGTATCTATGGTGCGTATGACGTTGATGCTCGTGGGACAGATTGTGAAGTTGAGGATTACGACGCGGTTGTGGTTGGTGGTGGTAATGGTACTGTTGGCGTTGATGATGATGGTACTGGTTATGCTGCTGATGCTACTGCTGGTGTTTGTAATCTCTGCACCATATTCTCTAAGGCCACTACCCGAGAGCGAAGCTCGTTGACTTATTCTATTACACCGGGGTGATTGTCGGTTCGGACGAGCGGATAAATAAAATCTAAAATTTGAAGTAGTATATAATCGTGACGAGATACTCTGGAAATGAGCGAGAAAATGGTGTTTCGGACAGGTTCGCCGGTAAGTGCTTCAGGTTCTTCGTCAAGAGGGCAATGTGGTGGATGGAAGGGATCACCTTCTTCTTGTCTCCAATGATTGAGGAGGCTACGAACCCATCCCCAATTCATCCAGAATAGGTGATGACTGATTGGTTGATCTATTCCGGTCACACTGCTTTCGGAGCTTGAATGGGATTCCATTTCGGAATCTGAGTGACTTGAACAGATGACGAATTCCATTTCGTACGATTGGATAAAGGATTTTTTTTTCGATATGAAATGATTTTGGCTAACGGATGGTATTCTAATTACATAGAATATATATATATATATATATATATATATATATATATATATATATATATATATATATATATATATATATATATATATATATATAGATCAAAAGATTTCGTAGATTACGGAGGACTTTGCGGGATATGTCAGGCAAAGTTTAAAGTAACAGATACGATAAGATATGATTTAGCAGATATGCTAAGATATGAATTTTTATCTATACACTATTCTTGCAATCAATGCAGCAAGACGTGTCTTAGACTAAAAATGATAAGCAGGTAATTTCCTGAGGATGATAAGTAGTTAATTTTCGACACAAAATGATAAGCAAAACTTTTGACATGCAGACACGGTCGAAGTACAGACTCACTAATGCATCCTATCGACTTATCAGTTAGACACACTAATGCAGACCTGGTTCGCTAAGACCACCGCTCTGATACCAACTGAAAGGACCCGTTCATATACATTATAAACGATTCACAATAGTTGATTACATTGCGAGGTATTTGACCTCTATATGATACATTTTACAAACATTGCATTCGTTTTTAAAAGACAAACTTTCTTTACATCGAAAATTGACAGGCATGCATACCATTTCATAATATCCACTATCCAACTATAAATTGATTTAATAATAATCTTTGATGAACTCAATGACTCGAATGCAACGTTCTTTGAAATATGCTATGAAAGACTCCAAGTAATATCTTTAAAATGAGCAAATGCACAGCGGAAGATTTCTTTAACACCTGAGAATAAACATGCTTTAAAGTGTCAACCAAAAGGTTGGTGAGTTCATTAGTTTATCATAATCATTTATTTCCATCATTTTAATAGACCACAAGAATTTCATTTCCAGTTCTCATAAATATACGTCCCATGCATAGAGACAAAAATAATCATTCATATGGTGAATACCTGGTAACCGACATTAACTAGATACATATAAGAATATCCCCTATCATTCCGGGATCCTCCTTCGGACATGATATAAATTTCGAAGTACTAAAGCATCCGGTACTTTGGATGGGGTTTGTTAGGCCCAATAGATCTATCTTTAGGATTCGCGTCAATTAGGGTGTATGTTCCCTAATTCTTAGATTACCAGACTTTAATAAAAAGGGGCATATTCGATTTCGATAATTCAACCATAGAATGTAGTTTCAATTACTTGTGTCTATTTCGTCAAACATTTATAAAAGCGCATGTATTCTCAGTCCCAAAGATATAAATGGTAAAAAGGCAAATGAAACTCACCATACTGTATTTCGTAGTAAAAATACATATAACGTCATTGAACAAGTGCAAGGTTGGCCTCGGATTCACGAACCTAAATTAATTATATATAATTATGTGTTGGTCAATATTTGTCTAACAAATTAGGTCAAGTCATAGTGTACCACAATCCTAATGCTCGAGACTAATATGCAAAAGTCAACAAAAGTAAATTTGACTCAAAATAATTTCCAAAAATCTATACATGATTAATATATAGTTTAAATATCGTCGTTTTATATTTTTAAATATTTTTAAAAGATTTATTAGATTAAATAATATAATTTATTTATTAATAAATAAAATTTTATATTAAATTTATATAATAAAATATACTTTTATATATATTAAGTAATAAAATTTATAGGGTTCATTTAATATCATAAAGATAATATGATAGGTATTATTAAAGTAAGTTATTACACGTAGTAAAATATGTTTGTATCACATATTTATTTGATAAAATAATATCTATAATGATAGTAAGTAAAAGTTGTATTATTTTGTAATAATAATTATTATTATAAAAATATCTATATTTATAATTACTAAGATTACATTATGATAAAACAATAATTCTAATTATGATAACTTTAATATTTAATATAATTTTTAATATTATCTTTAAAATAATAATTCTATTTAAAATAATAATAATAATGATATTTTATAGTAACAATGACATTTCTATTGAAATGATAATTTTTGTTAAAATGATAGTTTTAATACTAACGATACATTTAATAATAATAGTAATGATAAAAATAATAAGAACGATAATTTTATCTAAATCAATATCTTATAATATTTTAATTTCATCATGATACTCTTACTCATTATTTTCTAATCGTTTCGTTTAATAGCTTTTAATTGTCTTTTATATCGTGTTCACGATAATGATAATAATAGTAATCAAAATAATTAGGTGTTACAAATATTTGTTTTAATTACACTAATATTAATAATAATAGTTACTATAACATTATTAACGATAATACTAATAATTATCTTAGTGATAATATAGTAATAATAATAATAACAATAACTATTTTTAAATAATGATATATATATTAATAATGATAATAATAATAATACTAATAATAATAATAATAATAATAATAATAATAATAATAATAATAATAATAATAATAATAATAATAATAATAATAATAATAATACTAATAATAATAATAATAATAATTGGATAATAATAATAATACTAATTATAACTTTAACGATAATAACGATAGTAATAATAAAAAAAATAACAATTTTTAATGATAAATCCCTTTTATTGATAAAGATAATAATAATGATAATAATAAGATAAAACTAGAACGACGATAAAAACGACGATAATAATAATCATTTTTAATAAAAATATCGAAAATTCAATTGATTATAACTTCTAATCCGTTCATCGAAACCATTCGATATCTAAAGGAAAAGTTCTTAATTTTTCGCTAGCTTTCCAAGGACATGCATATCTTATACATTATCTCAACCGCAAGTGTAACTAATTCAATATTCAACCTAACCTGTCTAAGGGCAATATCAAAAGTACAAGCATGCATAATCCTAAATACTCGAGCACTAGTCAGGGATACACTATTAGTATGTAAAAGTTAAATTATGAGTACTCACGTATCAATATTGAGATTCAATATTGCAGGAAAGGTACATAGACGCAACGGAAATGATAAACACTATATTGACCTCACGAGCATACCCATGAACCATACTCAATCACCTCCATATCTATAACCCATAATTTCCTTAATCCTATCCTACTCGAAAAACAATTTCTAAATCACTCGGACAGCACTCCGTCGTAATATTTTATGTATACTAATAATATCTTGAAATAATACGGAGTAAATATATATATGTAAATCGATTGAGAGAGTTTAGAGAAAAATATTTTCAAGTTTCTATGAAATAATGAAACCTATTGAATTCTATTTATAATAGATTTTTGAATTATTAAAGTGAATTATTAAAGTATGAATTATTAAAGTGAATTATTAAAGTATGAATTATTAAAGTGAATTATTAAAGTATGAATTATTAAAGTGAATTATTAAAGTATGAATTATTAAAGTGAATTATTAAAGTATGAATTATTAAAGTGAATTATTAAAGTAAACGTAAAGTAAAAATAAAGTAAAGGTAAAGTTTAAGTATAGTAAAAGTATAAAACTATGTACGTATAATACAGGTATAAATATATATAATATTAATTTGAATCGTTATATATATTTAATAAAATAAAATATAAATATTGTTATCTTTATCATACTAGTTAAGTAATGAGTTGTCAAAAGTGGTTCTAGATATTTATAAAAGTTATATACGTTTTAATAATAAAGTTTTTTTTTAAACTAAAAACGTTTTTTTACGTTTGAAACTAAATAGATCAATCGAGTCTTTATGAGATTCAATATTCCACTATCCTTTGTCTAGTTCTCAATGATTGACAATTTGTTCTTATTTATAAATCACTTTACCATTTTCCGAATATTGTTAAAATGGAAAGATTTCTCAAATCAATGTGGGCCTTTCAACAGAGACTTGTAATCATAATTCAATATATCTGATAATTCAATCATTTGATCTTATCTTCTAATTCCATTGATAAACATTTTGAAACAGATACAATCATATAAAGTATTTAATCTAATATTTTGTTTACTTTTCAAGTTATAATATATATACACATATACATATATAATCATATTCGTTCAATGGTTCATGAATCGTTGGAACTTGGTCGAGGTTGAATGAATGTATGAACATAGTTTAAAATTCTTGCAATTTAACTTAACAAATATTGCTTATCGTGTCGGAAACATATAAAGATTAAAGTTTAAATTTGGTTGGAAATTTCCGGGTTGTCACAATATTAGTAATAATCTGATAAAATTAATGATAATTACAAAATAATACTTAATGACAATACTAAGAATGATAATAATATTCGTGATAGTAATATTCATGTTATTAGTATTATTATAATATAACAACAATAATTAATAATAAAAAATATAACAATAATAATTATAATATTAATAATAATAATAATAACTATGATAATAATAATACAAATACTAATAATACTTAATGATATTAATAATAATACTTATGATGATGTTAGTAGTAATAATAATAATAATAATAATAATAATAATAATAATAATAATAATAATAATAATAATAATAATAATAATAATAATAATAATAATAATAATAATAATAATAATAATTATAATTATAATAATAATAACAATAATGATACTAGTAATAAAAATAAAGATAACTACCTTTAGGATTTAAAAGGCTTTTTCCAAAAAGAAATGTCCCAGAACGGGCTTGGACCCGCGACCTCACGTTTACCCAACAACACCCTCTACCATTCATCCATTTGTGTTTTTCTAATCTAAAATCAGGCGCATTAATATTTAACTCGTTTATCTTGTTCAAGTCCAAAACAATTAAGGGCCCAATAACTAAAATTTGACTCACGGCCCAACATAAAAGCAGAAGCCCAACACGATAACTAAATATACGGCCCAAGTTGTATCCAGGATTCGATGTCCAGAATAATTCACGAAATAGCAGTCGAAAGGGAAAATAAATAAATAATAGGGTTTCGCTTTATCTTCATATTCATCATGTATCATCATCATCATATTCATGATCACATCATCATCATCGTTCCATTACCAACACTCTCTTCTTCCTTCGCCATCATCAATATCATAATCCTTAACCATCATCTTGTCTATCATCCTTATGTTATCAATTATCATCATCATTATTCTTTATCACTGTTTGAGGTAATAGAAGTAAGAACAGAAAAAAAATAACGCAGTAGCAGCAATGAGAGTAGCTGGCCTTGGTCCAAGAATCCGAATCAAATAGGACCCAATTAACTAGTCCATTTATAAATGAAAAGGAGCCCAACAGACAATTGGGTCTTTTAGCCGAATTCGTGTGTCTGTGTAGAACCATAAGAGGCATCGTGGAGACAAGCTAATCAACTTGGCAATGCAAGTGGAGTTTTTAAAATAAAAAAATGTCGGCCAGTAGGTAATATAGAATATGTGTGAATCTTGAAAAGAAATACGTGGTCCATCACAATCATAATTTGGCAAGTGGGTAACACCAAGCATAAAAGAATTCGGTGGGGAATGATTGAGTTTACCTGAGCAAAATAAAGAAACCAAAACAGTAATATCCTTTCACTTTTATCATTCTTTTAAGTTCCTCATTCCATCACCTTCTTTCTTCATTGTATTATCATTCTTCATAACATTCATCTTTAATCGTGTATTAATTTCTAACAGATAACAGGAACAGGTACGTAGTAGCAGTAATACATCAGCGGTTATGGTTGATCTTGAGGTGAAGTGGGGTTGGTTTTCGTGGGTGGCATTTATGTAGAAAACAGAAACAAAAGTGGCTGTAGGGGCATCGAGGGTGGTGGTGATTTTGTGAGATATATAAGGGTTAGTACTCTAAATTTAATATGAGTGTGTTGTGGTTTGTAATTGTTGGTGGTGAGAATTTCTATTCATGTCTCCTTCGAATAACAAGAACAAGTAAATTGGGTTTGTTTCTCTCCCTCTCCCTCTTCAAATCTCTAATATAATTAGTGAATTAGTTGACTCGAAGATGAAGTGGTGGTGACATGGGATGTCGAGTTCACAGAAGAAGAAGAGATATGTAATGGTGATTGGGTCTCGGTGATGGTTCAATGGAATGAAGGATTCGAATGAGTTATGTTAAAAACAATGTTAACTCGTTTGATTTATTGCAATAGGTAGTCAACAGATTATTTATCTGGTACAGAAATATAAATAAAAAAAATAGAAAGTTGAATGTGATGGCAAATCGATTTTGTTGGTATCTGTTTACCCTTTTACGTTTTTGAATCAATTTGGAGATAGGGTTGAGAATATAGAATAGTTTGATTGATATCTCTAACAGATTTGTACTTTTCCTATTTTATTTAATTTACTAATATTAATGATTAATAAATAATAATAATAATATTAATAAAACCAATAATAATGATAATAAAAATAATAATGATATTAATATCATAATTATACCAAATAAGAATGATGAAAATAATAACTTTAAATAAAATGAAAATTTTTAGTAATCAAATTAATGATAATATTTTTGATAATCATATTAACTACAATTATAATTTTACTAATAACAATGACACTAACAATGATAACAATAATATAAATGATAATTGTTAGTAGTAAAAATAATAATAATAATGACTTTTAGTGATATTAATAATAAAAAAATTATAATAATAATGTAACAAATTACTTGTATCAGATTACATATTATGTATTATAATTTTAATAGTATTATTAATACTGATATTAATATTAATATTTATCTTAATGAAATTAATATAACTATTATACCTTAACTTGTTTAAATAACCATTGAGCATTACAATCGTTTACTACATGAATTCGAAACCAATTATATGTATTTCCAATATACTATTTTTATATATATATAGTTTAAGTGCTAATTACATATTTTTAAATCAATAGATTTAATATTATTATATGTTAACAAATAATATTCCTATGTATATAGATATATCTATATATATCTATTTATGACTATTTATTCGCGCATCGTTGGAAGTGGTCGAAGGGTAATTGATTACATGAATAAAATTTTAAATTTTTCGAGACTCAACATTACAGATTTTGCTTATCGTGTCGGAAACATATAAAGATTAAGGTTTAAATTTGATCGAAAATTCCCGGGTCATCACAGTTTTGGTCATTTGCGTCTTCAAATCGTCGAATCTGTCTTTTGTCTTCACCTTTTATTATTTAAACGAATATCACTTGTAAATAGAACAATTGCAACTAAAAGCTTGTCTTTCTTGAAGGATAATGCTATGAAATATATGTTCATTTTTAGTATTATCACTTGCCATCAAAGAACACTGGAGGTCGGGAATCTGATCCAATGATCAAAGTATCTTGAGTAGACATCTTAAATTTGAGGTAAATTTGGTAAAGATTCGGTATTACACAAATCTAGGATGAAGGTTCACAACAATCTAACAAAAAATGTCAGATTCGGTATCTGGTTCGGTACTGTAGCAGATTCGGTAAATGGTTCGGTACTGTAGCAGATTCGGTAAATATTCGGTAAACCAGATTCTGTATCAGAAACTGATCAGTAACACAAGTAACACACCCAGATTCGGTAAGGATTCGGTAACCACAAGATTTGAAGCCTTAGAACACTTAATATAACGACCCGTCAAAGTACACTTGACGATCATCGTTATCTTGGTCCCACAACTTGATCATAACTCTAAATGAATTTAATAAATAACCTTGTATTCTTTATTTAAAAATGATTTTCTATAAGGGAAACCTACCAAAATATGTAAGTTTAGAAAACCCATACATAAATACTTAATCAAAAATTGACCAAAACAAAGTCAACAAACACCCACAATTTAATGTATCAAAATAGAATGCAAGTTAATATTTAACAAAAGCTGCCATCATAAATATGCAGACTCTCTAAGCACAGCGGAAGCGATCAATCATGAACCTGAGAATAAAACATGCGAGTAACTGTCAACAAAAATGTTGAGTGAATTATAGGTTTAATATTGCAAACAATATTTAATTTAAACCATAAAAATTTATGTTTGAAAACATAAAGACCCATTTTGGACCACAAAATTATATGCTCGAAAACATATAAAAACATTATTCCATTAACCCGTGAGCCACCTGGTAACCACTTAACTAATTCCACCCTTACCAAACACAATATACACTGAACATGTGTATCTTCAAATAATTACGAAGTACTAATACAATTCGTCTTCAAAAATTACTAGCGCGACTAGCGCGACTAGCACGAAATGGGGTTGTCAAACCCGATAGATCTATCCAAAGGATTCGCGTTCACCAGTAGAAACCAGTGATTACAGTTACCAGAGTAGGGAATATTTTCGTTCAACTCACAATGAATAACTTAAACCAACTTCCACTTGTGTCCAATATGAAAAAAAATAAAATGCATGTATTCTCATCTCAAAAGATATAAAATAGAAAAATGGGACTATGAGTCACCTTAACATAAACGAAGTAATATCACAGAACGTGAACTGCAGAAATTAAAGTGATCAAGAATGATCACAACGCCGACCTATAAATAAAGCAGGTCGATATAAATAACTAACTTAGGTCAAGTCTTAGTATGATAGCTATAGTACTTGTTGCAAGTAAACATAGAACATCACTCAGTATTCTTCTTTTTGATTAGGACAGCGTAGGGACACGTACTTTCTATTTTTAGAAAGTTTCTATTTTTAGCAGGTTTCCATTTTTAGAAAGTTTCTATTTTTAGAAATATCCTATTTTAGGAAAGTTTCTATTTTAGGAAAGTTTCTATTTTAGGAAAGTTTCTATTTTTAGAAAGTTTCTAATTTTAGGAAAGTTTCTATTTTAGGAAAGTTTCTATTTTTAGAAAGTTTCTATTTTTAGAATGTTTCTATTTTTGGAAAGTTTCCATATTTAGAAAGTTGCTATTTTTGGAAATTTTATAAATTAGGAAAGTTTCCTTAATTAGAAAGTCAATAAAAGTCAAGTGAAAGTCAAAGCCAACCAAAAGTCAACTCAAAGTCAACCTTGGTCAAACATAGTCAACATTGAATTTTAAAGTATAAGTTATACTAATAATATAAGTTATAATGTTATTTAAAGTCATATATGTATAATTATGTCATATCATAAATTTAATTAAATTAAAATGAATTATTAAAGTTAACATAAGTTTAAATGATATAATTAATATAATATAAGTATTTAATTAATTAATTAAATATTAATCATAATATAAGTATTATTAATTAATAATAAATTTTAATCATATCATAAGTATTATTAATTAGTAATGAATTATTAATCATATCATAAGTTTCTAATTATAATCATTAAATCATAAGTATTTAATAATTATATTATAATTAAATAATAACTAAGCCTTATAATAATTAAATAATTAATTAATTCTTATTATAAGTCTTATTATAATGATCTCATAACATAAGTTTAATACTTACCATAAGTATTTCTCATTAATAATAAAAGTATTATTAATCATAAGTTTAATTAAATGTTTAATTAATCATAATGTAATTAATGAATGATATAATAAATATGTATATCATAAGTCTTAAATTAAAATAATTACTTTTTATTTCATAAGTAATTTATTAATAATGAAAATCATTATTTATGTCATAAGTTCCATTTCATAACCATAAGTTTTAATTAGAAGTTCATTGGGTCATGACTTGAGTCCCGGGTATCGGTTTTCGGCGAGTCTTATATATATCTCCGCCTAACCAAACCATCCGACACATTGGTATGCTCAAGAACATCCCAAGAACAGCCACCAAGTCGTAACCAACAGCCCTAATTCAATTTGGAGCTTTAATCCGTTCAAAAACATGTTTTAGTCAAAACGGGTGATCCGTGGCTCGGATTTTGATGACCCGAACATGAATGTTCATCCAATCATCAATCCTAACACACTAGTACACCCTATATACTCTAAAAATGGTCACAAAGTCGAACCAAACCTGAACACATTCGTTTTTATCTTTTGATTTCATGAAAACACCATTTTAATCATATCTTAAGCTCCGGGAATCGAAATAACATGAATCCGGAGTCTAAAATCAATGTATTGATGAGTGGAACACATATAAACACTTTAATTTAACAAAAAAACATCAGTTAAGTGTACTTAAATGGTCAATTAGTCTGCTGTCCACAATCAATCAAACCGAAAACATGTAATAACGAGTAATTCTATGCATACAATCATTAATCCAACAATACACAAGCACTATACTATAATATTAATCATCAAAAATAGAAAAATTAAATAAAAATCAAAAATTTAGGGTTAGGGTTTATACCCTAATCAAGAATTGAATGATATGAACGTGTAGAGATCGAAGAGAGGAATCCGTTGATGCCAAAAACCCTTTGATCCAAGCTCTTGATGATGATCAATTGATGATGATAATGGTGAGAAGGTGATGGCCAAGAAAAAGAAGAGAGGAAGAGGAGAGATGATTAGGTTTAGGGAAAAACAAGGAAATGTAAAGTGACAATGAAATGAAAAATGAAAAAAAAAATGAAAATGGGGAGGGGATAAGGGGATGGCCGGCCAAAATGGTGTGGGTAGGCCCCATTTGTGGCCTAAGTTGATAAATGAAAGAAGTCTTGTGGCCCGAATGCTCGAACGAAGCCCGAAACGCGAAAACACCGCTACGCGATTAAATATTCGGAGAGATGACATATACGCGACAAATAAAATATATAAACACTATATATAATCATATGACATCAAAATATCATATTTAAAATAATTGGGATTCGAAAATCTCAAAAGTCTGACCGTTGGTTTGAAAACCGAAAAGATTCATCGGATAGAAATCCACGACACATAGAAACGTACAACTTAAAATATGAATACAAATATTCACATATCACATAATAATTAATATATTATTACAAAAATAATAATATAGGTCATAGAGATGACGTGGCATGAACAAAAATTAATGGGCGTTAAATAATAAACGGTAAAAGATAACTAAAAAAGTAGGGTCGTGACAGTACCTTCCCGTTACGGAAATTTCGTCCCGAAACTTAAGCAGGTGCAGGGGTTGACTCGACATCTGGGAACAAATGCTGGTACTTCTACCTCATCTGGTCTTCACGCTCCCAAGTGAACTCGGGTCCGCATCTCACATTCCATCTCACTCGGACGATAGGAATTCGACTTTGCTTGAGTGACTTAACCTCTCGATCCATAATCTCGACAGGTTCCTCAAAAAAAATGGAGTTGTTTATCTACATGAAGTTCATCAAGAGGAATTGTCTCATCGGCCTCGGCCAAACACTTTTTCAAATTTTACACATGAAAAATGTCATGAACGGCGCTAAGTTCTTGTGGCAATTTCAAACGATAAGCCACCGGTCCAACTCTCTCTGTAATTTCAAATGGTCCAACAAATCGAGGATTCAACTTTCTTCTCTTACTAAATCGTACCACAACCTTCCAAGGTGCTACCTTCAACATAACATGGTCACCGATCTAAAATTCTATATCCTTCCTTCTCTCATCGGCATAACTCTTTTGCCGACTTCTGGTGGTTCTCAATCTTTCTTTAATCTGTACGATCTTCTCGGTAGTCTCATGAATAATCTCTGGGCCTGTGAGTTGAGCATTCCCAACCTCATTCCAATAGATAGGAGACCTACACTTTCTACCATACAGAGCTTCAAACGGTGCGGCCTTAATACTTGCATGATAACTGTTACCAAAATCAAAATCAATAACACACGCTCGCAACATGTCTTCTAACATTTGAATGGTCCTTTCACTCTGACCATCCGTCTACGGATGATAAGCGGTGCACATATCCAACTTAGTTCCCAAAACTTCCTGTAAGGATTGCCAAGACCTCGATATAAATCGACTGTCTTGATCTGAAATAATAGATACAGGAACACCATGTCTTGAAACAATTTCCTTCAAATACAAACGAGTAAGCTTCTCCATTGAATTTGTTTCCTTAATCGGTAAGAAATGAGCTAACTTTGTGAGTCGGTCAACAATCACCCAAATGGTATCATAACCACCTACAACTCTCGGTAACTTCGTAATAAAATCCATTGTAATACCTTCCCACTTTCACTCGAGAATCACAGGTTGCACCAAAAGTCCAGACGATTTCTGATGTTCAGTTTTAACCTTAGTACAGGTCAAACACTTAGTCACATAAGTAGCCACATCAGTTTTCAAATTAGGCCACCAGTCCAGCTCCTTAAGATCATGATACATCTTTCCTGAACCAGGATGAATAGAGTACCTAGACTTGTGAGCCTCATCTAAAACAAGTTGTCGCAGATCACCAAATTTTGGAACCCAAAGACGTCCCGCAAAGTATCTAGTACCATCTGCTCATACCTCAAGCTTCTTACTCATGCCTCTGACTTTCTCGTTCACAAAATTCTCCTCCTTCAAGGCTTCTTGTTGAGCCACAAGAATCTGCCTAGCGAGGTTAGTTCGAATGGTCATATTCAAAGCTCTGAACTTGCGAGGTTCAACCCTCTGTTTTCAACTTAACGCATCGGCCACAACATTGGCCTTCCCTGGATGATATAAAAGTTCACAATCATAATCATTCAACGTCTCAACCCATCTTCACTGTCTCATATTCAGCTGTTTCTGATCGAGGATATGTTGAAGACTTTTGTGATCAGTGTACACTATACTTTTGACCCCATATAGATAATGTCTCCAAATCTTAAGCGCAAACACAACAGCTCCCAAATCTAAATCATGGGTTGTATAATTCTGTTCGTGAATCTTCAACTGACGTGACGCGTAAGAAATGACTTTCTTTCGCTGCATCAAAACACAGCCAAAGCCCTGACGTGAAGCATCATAATGAATAACAAAATCGTCATTACCCTCAGGTAGTGATAATATCGGAGCGGTAGTCAACTTCTTCTACAGGGTTTGAAAAGCAGTCTCTTGTTCATCCTTCCACTCATACTTCTTCCCCTTGTGCGTTAAAGCAGCCAGAGGTTTAGCTATTTGAGAGAAATCTTAAATGAACCTTCTATAATAGCCTGCTAATCCTAGAAACTGACGAATCTGAGTAGGAGTCTTCAGAATTTCCCACTTCTCAATCGCCTCAATCTTGGCAGGATCAACTTGAATTCCCTTCTTACTAACAACGTGTCCAAGGAATTGAACTTCTTTCAACCAGAATGCACACTTTGAAAATTTAGCATATAGCTCTTCCTTTCTTAACAAATCAAGCACTAACTTCAAATGCTTTTCGTGCTCTTGATCACTCTTAGAATATATAAGAATATCATCGATGAAGACGATAACGAATTTATCCTGTATAGGGTCTACACACACGGTTCATGAGGTCCATGAACACAGTAGGTGCGTTAGTTAATCCGAACAACGTAACAAGAAATTCGTAGTGACCATAACGGGTGCGGAATGCGGTTTTCGGAATATCAGTTTCTTTAACGCGCAATAGGTGATAACCAAAATGAAGATCGACCTTAGAATAAACGGACGAACCTTGAAGCTGATCAAACGGATCATCAATTCTCGGAGGGGGTAACGATTCTTAATAGTAAGCTTGTTCAACTCGCGGTAACCAATACACAATCGGAACGAACCATCTTTCTTCTCAACAAACAAAACAGGGGCTTCCCAAGAGGATGAACAAGGACGAATGAGATACAGTTGGAACCAATGAAGGAAGAAATATATAGGGTAGTCATACCAGTGGTATAGATGTTTAAGGCAATTCCTTCAAAGGGAATAACGAGGATCATGGACTACAAAGTAAATTTTCATTACATTTCCGAAGGGAAAACGTACGAAAAGTGTGATCTTTCATCGAGAGTGAACTCCTCGCACTATGAGAGAGTCAATCTAGGATTCATCCTTATTCTTCAATTTATGTGCGAATGAAAAGGAACGTGAATCATAGGTTATAAAGAATAGTTGACTCCAGGTGAGATGAATCTCCAAAAATGATTTCGTGCACCTCAAAGTATTGAATCATAGGATTGATGTTTACGAGGGTGTTGTGGTTAGCCGTGAATATCGAGAGTAGAAACTTCTCAGATGGTCTAGTGTAATATCTATCTGTGATACCAATTGTAACAACAATTGGGGTAGAAACCCACCCAGTACCTTTCCTGAGAACAGGGTGGCCACTGAACGTACCTCAAAAAACTGATTAATCGGTCCGCGTGTCGGTCATCTCCAAACACAAGGGGGAAAATTTTTATGAGCGCAAAGACTTCCCAACAATTTTATAAAACCGCCATCCAAAGTGGTGTGAGAGTTTTTATCAATGAACTTAATGGTAAGTTTCATCCTTAAACAGAGGATGAGAAGAACTGTGATCCAACCACACGGTAGAGTAATGCAAAAATTTTAATATAATCAATCAAAGAAATTTTTGAAAAAGCTTTCAACGTCTGATGTGACCCCATAAACGGAACGAGGTTTTTAGTAAATGTAGAAGCATGTACAACGTGTACCATTTCACGTAAAACAATTTGACTTAATTAAACAACTCAATAAAGGAGTGGTTTCAAAATACTTTAAAGGTATAATTTAGTAAGTACTAACTAAAATAGGTAAGGGTAAATCTATTCATTTGAATTTATACGTACATATATGATTTTATAAATTGCATTCGTGACAGAATATTTTATTACTTCTATTCACCCATAAATCTCGTGAGGACCGCACAAATAAACAAATTTGTAAAAATTCCGATAAACAGAGTATTCGTATTTCAAAGCTTACGAATTGAAGTAAGATCGTTGAAGATCGAGTGGAGGACATGGATCGTCGTGTGACATTGACCAACAAATGTTATGTGGTTATGAAAACCAATGGATTAAATGTCATTTTGACTATTATTAAGACATAAGTCCTTGGACCAAAACTGTTCACGTGCGAAGCTGTCGTTAACAAGCGAGGTATGAAGGATAAAGCACGAGATAGGCAGTTTGCTAAAAATGAGCTTCTCGTATTTCAACAAATAAGATAATGAGTATTTTTCCTTACTCATGTAGTAACATTGAAATTTTCTAAATGAGTGGTGCAAAAAATTTCTTTGACTCGCTTTCTATTCCTCATGTCACAATATTGGAATTTCTATATGAATTAACGTAATATAATCACGTTGGCCTGACGTCATTATATTATACTAATTCATAGTTCCATTCCAATAGCACTACATGAGGTCAGGACACGCGATCAACCTCGAATTTTCACACATTCTCTCTAAAATGATTTCTTAAACAATGTGCTAAGGATAGCACAAGAGACAAAAATATCAAAAGTAATGGATAAGATTAACTATGACACAAAAATGTATTTGAAGTATCCAGAATTTTTAAATGTCAAGAATGATGTTTCCAGTTCGCAACCCAAAGCACAAAGGCACAACGGCACAAAGGCACGTAATATACAAGAATGTTATATACCTAAACATAATGGCTGACATTGAAATGCCAAGCCTTTAGAAGTCAAGGATGACATCTCCCATAATATAACTCAAACGTCAAACACATAACCATAATAGATGACATAGAAATGTCGAGAATTTTAGAAGTCAAGAATGACATCTCTCGGTTTCACTATCCGAGGTGTTCTTATAAGGATAAACTCGGATAAGTCGGAGAATACGTTTAAATCGGAATGGGAGTCGCTCCCGGATTCAGAACATAATAGAGATGTATGTATGATAACAATATATATACCAATACGATACAAATGATCACATATAATAATATATTATAGGCCAGGCTGTAGACTAGACTCACTAATGCACCCTATTGACTCGGGTAACGACATCAATGCAGCCTAATTCCCTACAACCAAGGCCCTGATACCAACTATAATGACCCGTCAAAGTACACTTGATAACCATCGTTATCTTGGTCCCACAGCTTGATCAAAACTCTAAATGAATTTAATAAATAACCTTGCATTCTTTATTTAAAAATGATTTCCTATAAAGGAAACCTACCAAAATATGTAAGTTTAGAAAAACCATACACAAATACTTAATCAAAAGTTGACCAAAACAAAGTCAACAAACACCCACAATTTAATGTATCAAAATAGAAAGCAAGTTACTGTTTAACAAAAGCTGACATCATAAATATGCAGACTCTCTAAGCACAACGAAAGCGATCAATCATGAACCTGAGAATAAAACATGCGAGTAACTGTCAACAAAAATGTTGAGTGAATTATAGGTTTAATATTGCAAACAATATTTAATTTAAACCATAAAAATTTATGTTTGAAAACATAAAGACCCATTTTGGACCACAAAATTATATGCTCGAAAACATAAAAAAACATTATTCCATTAACCCGTGAGCCACCTGGTAACCACTTAACTAATTCCACCCTTACCAAACACAATATACACTGAACAGGTGTATCTTTAAATAATTACGAAGTACTAACACATTCCGTCTTCAAAAATTACTAGCGCGACTAGCACGAAATGGGGTTGTCAAACCCAATAGATCTATCCATAGGATTCGCGTTTACCAGTAGAAACCAGTGATTACAGTTACCAGACTAGAGAATATTTTCGTTCAACTCACAATGAATAACTTAAACCAACTTCCACTTGTGTCCAATATGAAAAAAAATAAAATGCATGTATTCTCATCCCAAAAGATATAAAATAGAAAAATGGGACTATGAGTCACCTTAACGTAAACGAAGTAATATCACAGAACGTGAACCGCAGAAATTAAAGTGATCAAGAATGATCACAATGCCGACCTATAAATAAAGCAGGTCGATATAAATAACTAACTTAGGTCAAGTCTTAGTATGATAGCTATAGTACTTGTTGCAAGTAAACATAGAACATCACTCAGTATTCTTCTTTTTGATTAGGACAGCGTAGGGACACGTACTTTCTATTTTTAGAAAGTTTCTATTTTTAGCAGGTTTCCATTTTTGGAAAGTTTCTATTTTTAGAAATATCCTATTTTAGGAAAGTTTCTATTTTAGAAAAATTTCTATTTTAGGAAAGTTTCTATTTTTAGAAATTTTCTATTTTTAGGAAAGTTTCTATTTTAGGAAAGTTTCTATTTTTAGAAAGTTTCTATGTTTGGAAAGGTTCCATATTTAGAAAGTTGCTATTTTTGGAAAGTTTATAAGTTAGGAAAGTTTTCTTAATTAGAAAGTCAACAAAAGTCAACTGAAAGTCAAAGTCAACCGAAAGTCAACTCAAAAGTCAACCTTGGTCAAACATAGTCAACATTGAATTTTAAAGTATAAGTTATACTAATAATATAAGTTATAATGTTATTTAAAGTTATATATGTATAATTATGTCATATCAAAGTTTAATTAAATTAAAATGAATTATTAAAGTTAACATAAGTTTAAATGATATAATTAATATAATATAAGTATTTAATTAATTAATTAAATATTAATCATAATATAAGTATTATTAATTAATAATAAATTTTAATCATATCATAAGTATTATTAATTAGCAATGAATTATTAATCATATCATAAGTTTCTAATTATAATCATTAAATCATAAGTATTTAATAATTATATTATAATTAAATAATAACTAAGCCTTATAATAATTAAATGATTAATTAATTCTTATTATAAGTCTTATTATAATGATCTCATAACATAAGTTTAATACTTACCATAAGTATTTCTCATTAATAATAAAAGTATTATTAATCATAAGTTTAATTAAATGTTTAATTAGTCATAATGTAATTAATGAATGATATAATAAATATGTATATCATAAGTCTTAAATTAAAATAATTACTTTTTATATCATAAGTAATTTATTAATAATGAAAATCATTATTTATGTCATAAGTTCCATTTCATAACCATAAGTTTTAATGAGAAGTTCATCGGGTCATAACTTGAGTCCCGGGTATCGGTTTTCGGCGAGTCTCATATATATCTCCGCCTAACCAAACCACCCGACACATTAGTGTACTCAAGAACATCACAAGAATAGCCACCAAGTTCTAACGAACAGCCCTAATTCAATTTGGAGCTTTAATCCGTTTAAAAACATGTTTTAGTCATAACGGGTGATCCATGACTCGAATTTCGATGACCCGAACATGAATGTTCATCAAATCATTAATCCTAACACACTAGTACACCCTAGAGACTCTAAAAATAGTCACAAAGTCGGACCAAACCTGAACACATTCATTTTTATCTTTTGATTTCATGAAAACACCATTTTAATCATATCTTAAGCTCCGGGAATCGAAATAACATGAATCCGGAGTCTAAAATCAATGTCTTGATGAGAGGAACACATCTAAACACTTTAACTTAACAAAAAAACATCAGTTAAGTGTACTGAAATGGTCGATTAGTCTGCTGTCACAATCAATCAAACCGAAAACATGTAATAACGAGTAATTCTATGCATACAATCATTAATCCAACAGTACACAAGCACTATACTATCATATTAATCATCAAAAACAGAAAAATTAAATAAAAATCAAAAAGTTAGGGTTAGGGTTTTTACCCTAATCAAGAATTGAATGATATACACGTGTAGAGATCGAAGAGAGGAATCCGTTGATGCTAAAAGCCCTTTGATCCAAGCTCTTGATGATGACAATTGATGATGATAATGGTGAGAAGGTGACGGCCAAGAAAAAGAAAAGAGGAAGAGGAGAGATGATTAGGTTTAGGGAAAAACAAGGAAATGTAAAGTGATAATGAAATGAAAAATGAAAAAAAATGAAAATGGGGAGGGGATAAGGGGATGGCCGGCCAAAATGGTGTGGATGGGCCCCATTTGTAGCCCAAGTTGATAAATGAAAGAAGTCTTGTGGCCCGAATGCTCGAACGAAGCCCGAAACGCGAAAACACCGCTACGCGATTAAATATTCGGAGAGATGACATATGCGTGACAAATAAAATATATAAACACTATATATAATTATATGACATCAAAATATCATATTTAAAATAATTGAGATTCGAAAATCTCAAAAGTCTGACCGTTGGTTCGAAAACCGAAAAGATTCGCCGGATAGAAATCCACGACACGTAGAAACGTACAACTTAAAATATGAATACAAATATTCACATATCACATAATAATTAATATATTATTACAAAAATAATAATATAGGTCATAGAGATGACATGGCACGAACAACAATTAACGGGTGTTAAATAATAAACGGTAAAAGATAACGGAAAAAGTAGGGTCGTGACACTTAAAACCAATGTATTAAGTGATACCGAGATCCTGATTCGGTATTTGACTCGGTAGTAAAATTCTGTAAATTTTTGAATCCCAACACAATCCAATTCCTTTGAATTAGATTCAGTAACCTTGCTGCACAAGGAAACAAGTTAGTAACGCACAAAATATCAAAGATACCGAATGTATAGGGTACCGAATGTCAACTGTAGCAGTTGACAATACCGAGTCTAAGTATAGAAACTTAAAAATTCAATCAAATCCTTTCTCAAACCACACCAATTAGCTGTGTATGATTAAACCGAATGTGATAGAATCATAAACACACCACAATCTACAACACTTAAGATGAATTATCAACTTTGAAGCAGACTCGGTATGGCAGTTACGATACCGAGTGTTGATCGAATCTTCAAAACTTGAAGAATTGATGAAATTAAACCGTCAAAAATGTGATTTAACACCTCACGATCACAACTGAAACCTCAAACCTTTACTAAAATACATAATCAAGCTGTATTTGATCAATACCGAGAGTTTTAGCCACGAACTCTAAAAATTAACTTGATTCTTCATAATTGATGTTAAAAAGCTGTAATGATGATCGAAACTCTTTCTAATCAACCTAATACACCTTCACTGAACTTATCACACAAATCTGAACGTCAGATTATCAAATTCGATTATACCGAATCTGATTCAATCTACCGAGAATGTACAGATTCTGTAATCTTCAATCTCTGGATCGATATAGTGATGTAGAATCACTCCCTGGAAGCTCTGATTCCAAATGATAGGTCAGATCATGTTGAGATTGGAAGATGTGACAAGTTAGAATGAGATTCGATAAGTAAGAAGGAGACTCGGTATGAAAGAGAATCGGTAAGATTTACATTTCACAGCTTCTAGAACTCATTTACAATACAATGGCTATTTAATTAGGACTACATAGGTTCCTTATATAGTCCTCTTCTAATGAACCTTCATTTAAGCATGTTTCACATTAACACTATACAACTTCGGGGTCCTTACACTTTTTATTTTTGAATGAGACGGTTGATGGTAAAGTTAAAAAGGGTGAGACCTTGAAGTTGATTGGTTGGTTTCATCTCATGCGTTTATTGATTTAATATTTTTTTTTTTTTTTTTTGGTTTGGTTTATGCTATTATCATGTAGTATTGAGTTTAGTATTGGTTAATTTGTTTTTAGGTTTATCAGGTTGTTAGAGAAGCATGTTTTTAGATAGTTTCCGTTTAATTGTTTGTTTTTTAGTGCAAACTTTCCCGTTTTCCACGTTTATATGTATTCTCTTTGAAGAGGTTTTCCATTGGAAAACGACCTCGTTCTATATGAATATATATATATATATATATATATATATATATATATATATATATATATATATATATATATATATATATATATATATATATATATATATATATATATATATATATATATATATATATATATATAGTGGGTAGGATCAAGGGGAAAGTAACCAATTGGGGAGAAGCGGGGGAAGTGGGTGAAGTAATTTTTTTTTCTTTTAAATTTTGGTTTTTTTCGAATTTTTTTCCAGGCATCAAGATCACACGAAAATATGAACATTTAAAATAGACACTTCGTGATGAATGTTATTATTTACGCGGGTAAACGATCAATAAAAATAACATTCAAGATAATATTGATCGTGAAGAATGTTAATCTTCGAACATTTTTTTCTTCATGGTTTGTGAAGTACTTTTTGTCAAAATTTAGCCCGCTTTAGAGTTTGGGGTTTAGAGTTTAGGGTTTAGTCCCTAAACCCAAAACCATAAATTCTAAATCCTAAACCCTAAACTGTAAACTGTTCGTGTTAAAAACTCAATCTAAATCCTAAATCTAAACCCTACACCCTAAATTTTTAAACCCTATCTAAACCCTAATATCTGAACCCTAATTTCTAAACCCTCAAAATACGCTCGAAAAACACGATAATTGTTATATATTATTTCTTAGAGCGTTTTTCCCGTTAAAATAAAAACATTTATCACAAAGTGTCTTTTTTAAATGTTCATATTTTCATCCAATCTATAATGTTCGTGAACAATTTTTTTTTCAAAAAACAAAAAAAAAAAAATAATTGTTTCCCCCCGTTTCTCCTCAATTGGTTACTTTCCCATTGATCCTACCACTATATATATATATATATATATATATATATATATATATATATATATATATATATATATATATATATACGAATAAAGAGGAAGTGAACATGTAGGGGAAGGTGGAAGTAATATTTTTTTTCATTTTTTAACAAAATATTTTTCACAAATATTAAGTTTAGGTGAAAATATGAACATTTAAATAAGACACTTTGTGATAAATGTTATTATTTTGACCAAAAATTGTTCAAAGAAATAACAATAATCGAAAAATGTTATTTTTTGATAACATTCATCATGATGAAGATCATCCTTCGAGCGTTTTTCATCTTATGCGATTTTTTTTCTAAATTTATCCCGATTTAGAGTTTAAGGTTTATTGTTTTAGGATTAGTTCCTTAATCCAAAACCCTAAACTCTAAACTGTTCGTGTTAAAAACTCAATTCTAAACCTAATTTCTAAAAGCTAATTTCTAAACCTAAAAAGACGATCGAAGAATAACATTCATCACGATGAATGTTATATGTTATTTCCCCGAGCGTTTTCTTGCCAAAATAATAACATTCTTCACAAGTGTCTTTTTTAAATGTTTATATTTTCATCTGATCTTAACGTTTGTAGAAAGAAATTTCAAAAATAAGGAAAAAAAATTACCCCCGCTTCTCTCCAATTTGCCACTTTCCTCTGGATCCTCCCTATATATATATATATATATATATATATATATATATATATATATATATATATATATATATATATATATATATATATATATATATATATATATAGGATCCAGAGGTAAGTCACATGTAGGGGGAAAGGGGAAGTAAAATTTTTGTTTTGAACATTAATATTAGGTGAAAATATGAACATTTAAAAAAGATACTTTGTCATAAATGTTATTATTTTGATTTAGAAACCAACTCGAAGAAATAACATTCATCGTGATGAATGTTATTTAGAAATTAGGGTTTATGATTTAGATTTAGGGTTTAGATTGAGTTTTTAACCTGAACGGTTTAAAGTTTAGTGCTTGGGGTTTCGGGACTAAACCCAAAACACTAAACCCCAAACCCTAATTCTAAACCCTAAACTCTAAATTGGGCTAAATTTTGAAAAAAAGTTTAAAGTTGAAATAAAATTCGCTCGAAAAAATAACATTCATCACAATTTTAGGTCATAGTAATAATATTTATCACAAAGTTTTTCTTTTAATATTCATATTTTCACCTAATCTTAATTGTTGGTCCCTTAGATAACAACATGAGTATTGTAGAGGGGATGAATATAATTCTTTTCGTTTAAACAAATAATCAAACAGTTAAGTGTATTTAAACAGATAATTAAATAATAGTCTTTATTTTCAACGTTATTCTTATATTGATATGAATCTCAAAGAATCACAACTATTCAATGGCGGAACAAATAGTTGGTTTATACAGATTACACCTAAGTTTAGCTAAAGAGGATATATTAAGCTTTTACAAGTTTGGACTCTATATAATAAACCCACACCATTACTCATTACAATAGTGAAGTTATCTATTTATAGAAGTCATATTAACCAGGTAATAGATTTATTGTCCATTGGTAAATAGGTTGTCTATATTTGTGTAGACAACATCATCAGAGAGTGTGCTTTCTTTCTTTCCTCTTTGGTAGCTATTTGCAGGAACACCCAATTCGGTTTGACAATACTATCTGAATAACCAAATAGAATGTTGGTTCCCCTAGAGGTTAACAAAGTAGTAACCCATGTCTGCACATGCGTTAAACTTCTGCATTCTCACGTTGTCTTGTGAGGTCACTTGTCAGCTACCGACGCCTGTCCTTTTTCTGTTCAACTTTGTCTTCAACTTCTGTTGAATAGTACAATTGATGTAGATCCCACAGAAAACTCTTATGTTTGTAATAGAGCATAATTATCTAAGTGTTATATGCTGCTACCTGCTATAGTGGTTCTTCTACTGGTTCACTTGATCTTCTTAATTTGATGGGCACACATCCTGTGCTGATTGAAGAAGACACTCTACCTTGTTCTGGTAGACTAGGCAGCATACTGGAACACTTAACACATCAGTAAATGTTGTCTAAACATAAATAAACCTATGCTGGCCGCACATTACATTTTAGTATACATAATGCTGTTTTTTAATAATTAAATCTTTAATCATTTTGGGGACTCAACGTTGATGTTTGTAAAAAAAAAAAAATTAACAAAAAAATAAAAATTACTTCTCCCTTACCTCTACATGTCACTTCACCTTTCCCCTATATATATATATATATATATATATATATATATATATATATATATATATATATATATATATATATATATATATATATATATATATATATATATATACATACATACATACATACTAGTTTTCTATGCCCGTCCGTTGGATAAAAATTTTAAACATTAGTTTATAAAATCGTTACTATTGATGATAATTACAGATGTTTTAATCAAATGTAGACTATAAATAGGAGCATAAAAACGTAAATAAAATGGAATCGCCACATGAGAATATGGAAAAACCTGTGGAAGAGCCGTGTGGTATTTTCAAATTAAATAATAAATAATTTCTAAATCTTTTTTTATCTTAAGTTTTCTATTATTATGTATAGGAAGCAGATTGCTAAGCTTTAATTTTAAAATTAAAGCTCAATTAAATAGTATAATCAAATTTTAGTGTAAGATCTCGTATTTTATGTGGTATTTTTAAATTAAATATAAAATACTTATTAAATCTGGTCTTTGATTAATATCTTTTTATTATATAGAAGCGGATAGCTAATCTTTAATATTAGAATTAAAGCTCAATTAAACAATCAATCTTAGTAATATTTAATACATCATATTATTTTAATATTAAATCATTTAAAAGTTTCGTTTGTCACTTGTGTGGATAAGAAATTTTTTTTCAAAATAGTAATATATTTATAGGTTTTACAGAAATAGTTTTTTAATTTTTTTCTTCATAAAAATAGGTAAACCAAGCATGGATTTGCCGGTTTGTCAGTTTGGACACCAAACCAGTATTTCAAATGCCGGTTTGGGTATTATTATATGAAACTGGTATACGGTATTTAGGTTTTCGATGTGGACCCGTAGAAACCCCTAAACCGGCATTTCAAATGCTGGTTTGAATATTTTTATATGAAACTATTATACGCATATTAGGGTTTTGCGGTGGACCCGTAAAAACAATCAAACCGGCATTTGAAAGGCCGGTTTGCATGCTACTTTACTTTTTTTGAGTTCTATTTAAACGGACAGTAGTATTGAGTGTTGTTTTCAAATTGTAAAATTGCATCTCAAACTATAAGTTTTCACATTTTTTGTCTGACTATGAATCGTCGTCGTCAAATTCCAATATCCCACAGGACAATCCTCGATGGGGTTTGTTTTTTAAGAGGAACTGAGCCCAAAGAAGATCATGAACTCACATACTAACAGTTTGAAGAATTATCAGTGTTGTGTATCATAACTGACATTTTCCCTGTATACCCTGATTGTGTACGTGAGTCCTATCATCATTTTTCCTTTTCTGAAGAAGACAAGAATGTTAGGTTTATGTTGAAAGGTATACCATATTGCTAGGATATGGATACCTTCAACAATGTTTTGGGACTCCCAACTAGAGGATTGCAATTTTACAATCCTACCAGTCAAACTGATGGCGATCTTTTTGAGACACATGTTGTTGCCGACACTTCTATACATGATGTGGTCAACACATGTGTTGAAGAACACCATTTTAACATTTGTGTAAATATAGAAAATATGTTTTTTTGGTTTTCTTAGAGCCAATAAACTAAAAATATATACTATCATCCGTAGCAACATAACTGGTCGTCCCATTTATGCGGTGGACGATTACTCTAACAGTGTGCTTTTAATTGAAGCTCTTATGATTTACTGGATCACGAATGGTATATCTTTAGATGTCAGATACATCATGGTTAATCGGATGCAAGAAGCAAGGGAAAGCTTAAATGCGTTACCGTTTGGGATGATGATTACCAAGTTATTCCGACATCTTGGCATATCAACATCGGGTGAATATCGTATTCATGAAAGAAATCGTCTAGTCGCCTAGTTTGTTGTGTGTTATCTGTTTTTTTAAATTATGGCTATGATTTTAAGTTTAAAATTATGTATTAGCTTGTGTTTAATAATCTCATATCAGTATGTCTTTATTAATATTATCAGTATTATTCCTAATAATATAACAATTTTTGAACAACACTTTTATTGATCAACACAAACACGGTTACATTTTTTTGGAAGAAAGAAAAGTTACAAACGAAACACACAACATTATCATTAAAAACATTACTTATAGGTTCAAGCCTATAGGTTTCAAATGCAAGCCAATAGGTTCACGCCTGGTAAACGATCGTGTTCATATTTCATCTCATTCCTCTTCTTCATTTAGCAACACAAATTTTTCATGGCCAACGTAATAATACATCACACCCGAGTGTTCGATGGGACATTTTTCCTTGATCCACTCAAACAACTTGGAAAGAGGCATAGTTCTAACATTCATGGGTGGGAACGATTTTTTTCCCCCTGTGTGTACCGTGACATGTCGGCAGCATACCAACCTTTGCAGTAAACATCAATCCAAGGATCCATTTTTGTGTAGTAAAAAGAGTGATATGTGAGAATGGAAAGACTGATACGATAAAAATACCAAATATATATGTGTTTATATAGACTAGTAGGGATTGATAAACCGGTATTATGATAGACGGTTTCAGAAAAAGTTGTCAAAGAACAGTAAAAGCTGGAAAATAATGAATGGTAAGACTGAAACTGGCATTATGAAAGTCAGTTTCAGGAAAAGCTGTCAAAGAACAGTAAAAGCTGAAAAATAATGAATGGTAAGACTGAAACCGACATTATGATAGCCAATTTATGTTATGTTATGGTTATAAAAGTGCATTATGACAGTTGCATAAACACATGTTAAACATGGAACCAAAGTACATTTCAATTGACATATACTACGGCTGCGATTTTGAAGATGAGACAAAATTCTCAGGAGACGAGAAGACTACATTTGATAATGTTGATGTTCGTGGCTTTAATATGCAAAAGTTGAATGAATTTCTTCGAGAAAATTTACCGAAAAATCCAAATTCAATGGACATATATTATTACAAACAAGGTATAGCTCAACCTGAAGCATTGTGCTTTGAAGAAGAGCGGTATACATAAGTTGGGAAAGCATGTATACTTTCTGAAAAAATCGAGTTGTATACATAAGTTGTGTAATAGGTTTGAGTTATTATTATTATTATTATTATCATTCTCTTTATTGATAGCCGGTTTCATTATTATCATTGTCATTATTACGAACAATACTTTTATTGAAAACATAAGTACGGTTACAACAACATAACTACGCTTACAACAATTGATCACAAATAACTACGGTTACAACTACTTTATTTCTTAACCGAACCTAGTAGGACACGAATTCATGTTATGACCTGGTTGTGAGAAAAAACCATACCTAGGTGGACTTGTATCTCTGTTGTGCCTTTCATCCATCTCATTATGGTGCCGTCATGATTGCCTCCTACCCCTATGTGTGATCAATCGTGTTGGATCAGCCTTCATTATCCAGTTTGTTGTGGTCCAGTATGTGGCATCTCTTAGTGGATATAAGTGATAACTATATTGTTCCCTCCACCTTGTAGTAGTGTAGTATTTACTAATCAAGGTATTTGGATCTAAATTTTTCATGCGACATACTGCAATGCCATGAGAGCAAGGCATTCGTTGATGTTGCCATCTTCCACAAGTGAACTTTTTGGCAAAATATCTAACAGTGTACTCTACTCTGTCCTACCATCACCGCTTCTTTGATATGTAGATTGAACCTTGTAATACATGTTTGCTGGTTATAGCATGTTACTGTGTAAGCAGAAGCAAGTTTTTCACGTTCTTGAAATTGTGTCCACATAGACTTCGATAGTGGTGCTTGCCATTCATGAGCGGATGTTTCTTGCCTGTTGAAGTACTCTCTTGTGTAGTGAAATGTATAATCCTGTAACGCCCACCCTTTAAAACAACACAAATTTTTTTTTAAATTTGACAGGCCAAGCCTGTTAGGCTTAACCCGTGCCACGGCTTAATAAGTACAAAGATGGTTAAAACCATCTAAACCCTCGACATTCAAAATTCCCTTTAGCCCGCGGCACGCCCTTTAGGGCCACAACGCGGCTTAACCCACGAGCTGACAATGACTTTATTTTACATACATAAGTCCCCGAATTCCCGCGATATTCAACAAACATCAAATCAAAAGGCTTCACGCCACACATTTAAATAGAGTTTACAAGTTTTAAGTCTCCCATTCAGATATTTGACCACCGAGCATCATTCGCTCATTTACAATTCAAAAGTAAGAGTTTCGACCGACAAGTTTAAATACCAAAAAAAACACGAGCATTATGTTTGGGTTTAAACTACCCAAAACTAGGTCGAACTCCAAAAGCTAAACTCTAGCATAATCATGTAGGGATGTCTCTAGTCCAAACGTATACCCTTGCCTTTATCCACGCCGTAGCCTAAAAAGGTAAACAACGAGAGGTTAAGCATAATGCTCAGTGAATGCAATAATTATACCCATACACATATAATTTACCTACTTGCAATCACTTACATAATTACCGTAAACACGCTAGCATTCTAAATAGCATACCATCGCAAGTATAACGCTAAATCTCCAAATCTTAAGCTAGCACAACAATAGCATATAACCCAAACAATATAATATGCTAAATAATAAATAACATATAAACATTGATGTTCAAAACATATGTTAGTATTCAATACTAGCCACGCGAATGGTATCGTCAACATCGAACTTAAACACCATCTGTCCTACTTAATGTGGTATCATCAATATCAAACTTAAAACCCACATATAAGGTATCATCAATATTGAACTTTAAACCCTCATCACACATAACTACAATAGTGGTATGACATCGTCAACATCGAACTTTAAATCCATACATGAGGTATCGTCAACACCGAACTTTAAACCCTCATCAACAACAACAACACACACACACCCATTTGGGTCATCCATAACCCACATAACACCCACATACAAAATCAACAAAGTGTACTAGTGATTTACAACCTTTTAAGACCCATAAACACCGATTATCACTTTGAAACCCTAGGTTATGTGACGACCCAGAAATTTCCGACCAAATTTAAACTTTATCTTTATATGATTCGGACACGATAAGCAAAGTCTGTAATGTCGAGTCTAAAAATTTTTTTAATTGTTTACATGAATGCATTTAAACCTTTGACTATTACTGACGATTCACGAACTATGGATTTCAATTAAATAATCATAGTTATATAAATGTCGTTATAAATATTAAATAATAATAAATAAGTAAAATAATATACAAGATAATAAGGTTGTTGAAATGAATACATATATGAATAAGATTTCCATATAATTGATAATTATATGTATATTGTAATATAATTAAAAGTATAAATGGTAAATATTAAAAATATGTTATTATATGATTAGTAAATATTACATAAATACTCCGTAATAAATTGTAATATTATTATATTAACTGTAATTACAAGATAAAACATAAATATTATATTAATAATGTTATTATTACTTTCATTATAACTATTATTATTAACATTAATATTTGTACTATTATTTTTGATATAAAATATATATGAAAATTGATATGTACAGGTAATATTAATATTACTATACAAACATGTAACTTATTATATCTTCAGTAATATTGCTAATTTTAACCATTAAAATTATTAATAATATCATTTAAATTATCAAGAATTATTATTATCATATACTAATATAATTATTATTATCATTATCATAAAAATAATACAACTTATTAATATTATTATTAATAATATCATTATGAGCATTATTATAACTATTAGTGTTATTATTCTTAAAAATTGTTATTATTAGGATAATTATTATTAATAGATGTATTATTATGTTATTATTATTAATAAAATTTAGTATTATTATTTATTATTAATATTATTAGTATTATTATTAAACTATTTAATTATCAATTAGTAATTATATAATCTATAAAACAAAAAAAGAGTACGATTCAGTTGTATATCCCCATCAATACTATATCAAATTTTGTTTCTGGTTTGCTAGAATTAAGCCTGTCGATTTCTTTATCAATACTAGACGAAATCTGTTTCAAGTCACTTTCCACTTTATATTTTTTTCTGCATAAATGATTCTTGTTGTCAAATTTGTTTTGGATATATATAAATCCAATTCAGTTGAAAATTGATACCATACAACTTCACATTATTAAATACATTTCACAAAACTCAATAACAACTCCTAAATTAATTGAATTAATCTGAAGAAACGAAGAAAAACAGCTACTTCCCTGTTTTGGGTTGATTTTTCAAAAAGCTTGATCTCTTAACAAATTTTAAAATCTAGAAATGCAGTTAAAATACTTAAACTATCTGGAAAGTTTCAAAGTCCAATTAGAACTATCGAGTTCAAATTTTGAAATCAAACTTAATTCTTAAAAAGTCAAAGAATTTGTTCATAGTAAAATTCGATTTTGTTTTGATGTTTTAGATTAAAGTTATGATTCAGATAGTTTACTGGAACAATTTAGGACCTTTTTCACGTTGTAAGTATAGCCTAAAACATCCTCAAATTTTGAAATTGATTTGGAGTTCAAACTTGTGTTTTGTCGTCTGTTCCAGTTTCCTTTTAATTTGATTTTGGTTTCAATTAATTTAATCAACTATTAATCATTTATGTATCACATTTTAATCCTAAAACTAAATAAATAATTAGTTGAAAGCATTGTGTGATCCATGGTCGATTTTGACTTGAAGGAGGAAAGGGAATCAAAAAACTAAAAACGGGTTAAATTGAAGTGGGTGTAGAGTTTAATCAGAAAATTGGCAGCAGCTCAATGGTTAAGGGTGATTTGGGTTAGCTAGAGTTCTCGAGTTCGAGCCCGGTCGTGGGCGTTTTTTTTTTAGAAAACCATTTAAAGGTAGTTTTTATTTATTACCTTTATTATTATGATTATTATTATTATGATTATAAATTATTATTGTTATTGTTATTAGTGTTATTAATATTATTGTTAGTATTATTAGTATTATTATTATTATTATTAAGATCATCATTATTATAATTATCAATATTGTTATTATTAGTAATACAATTATTATTATTATTACAAATATAAGTATTAGGATTACTAGTATTATTACAGTTATTATTATTAAGTATTAGAATTAGTGTTATTAATAAGTGTTATGATTATGATCATTATTATCATTTATATGAACATTTGAACCATTTTATAATTATTAGTATCATTATTATTACTTTTACCATTACCATTATTACAACTATATTATTATTACTATCAAAATCATTAATATAAAAACTATTATGATTATGAAAGTAAAAGTTTTAAAAATGTTATAAAGATTATAAAGAAAAAAACTATAAATATAAATTTTACTATGAAAATTAAATATATGGTTAAAATGAAATATCATTATTATTAAAAGTACTATGAAGATAAACATAAAAGTTAAAAAAATATATATATTATTATAAGTGTAACAGACTGAAATCGGGGTTAGAAGTAAGATTTCTTAATTGCCCTGAGGTTTATATTTATGTTTAAAATATGCTTTTATTTTAATAATATGTTTATTATTAATTGATTATATAGTTAAGACCAGTTTGTGACAAGGGTCGCAGAATAGGTTCGTTTGTTTAATTTAGACTCCGTTAGGACCTCCTAACGAAGTACGAAAGATATTAGATAACTGGTAAATACCCGTGTGTTTTGGGGTATGGGTTTTAACCCATTTATAAGCGTGCTTCCAGACTTTTCTTGCATTTTCCCCAAATTAGAAAATCTAGCTCGTACCTAAACTCTTACTCCCTTGAAACCCTAACTTGATCCAAGCTTGAAAACAGTTTGTGGAGCTTTAGGAACTGATTTATATCATCTTTGTGATCATCAAACCAGGTTTGTTTGCTTAAATTCGTGTGTTAATTCTTAAAGAAATGAGTTTGGGTGTAAAGTGGGTTTTAGGTATTTTTGAGCTTGAATCTTCATGTTTTGTGTTTGCATACGTTAATTGATGTTAGAAATAGTTGTTATATGATTTATATGATGTTTTTCACGTGGTTTTGAGGTTAGAACTTGCAAAAATTGAGTTTTTGGGCCAAAAACGCGAAAATCGGCGTGCAGGAGCTGTTCTTCAGCTCCCACACGAGTGACAGGTCACTCATACAAGTGACCACACTTTTGAGGGTCAACCACGCATGTGAGGGCTCACTCGCACGAGTGAGGCCTCAGTCACACGTGTGAGCACAGGGTCCGGTTTGTGGAAACTTGTTTTGGTCATAACTTTCAAACCGTAACTCCGTTTTTGATGAATCAAGTATCGTTGGAATCGTAATGAAATATCCTATCCAATGGTAAACATTTTAGAAGCTATATCAGAATATTTTTGAGTCAGAAATAGAGGTATTAGTGTGTGTGTGTCTAGTGTGCATGCGTTAATTTGTTATTATGGGTTGAATTCTTGATATAGGCTTATGAATGATTGATTATATGATGAATATAGGTTGGAAAATGTTATTACATATTACTATTGATGATCCTTTTCACTTGCACGAGTGAGCTTTCACTCGTACGGTTGAGGTGGACAATCGCATGGTGAACCGCACGAGTGAGTGGATACTTGACCTAGTATATTTGAAATTTAGATCGTACGGTTGAGATGTGACTCGCACGACTCATATGTCACTCGTGTGGTCAACTGTACGGATCCACTGTTGTTTAATTAGGTATTTGGCCAAGGACCAAAGGTACGAGTGAGGTGTCAACTGCACGGTTGAGGTTCCTCAGACGTGCGGGTGAGTGTCACTCATACGGTTGACACGTCAGATTTGTTAAGTGTTAAAGTGTTTATATCATGACATTATTACTGAATTGGTTATGTTTATTCTCAGGTGAAAAGGATAAAGAGAAAGCTCAGTAGTTAGAATCTGAGCAGTTGCTGGTAATTGGTGAGTGGGTCTATCTCCGGATAGAGTATTAAGTAGCTGACACGCTACTTGTTCAGACTCTTTATTACTATGTTTATGTTCTGTACAATTACTATGCGTAGTTAGATATTGCCATGCTAGTTAGGACGATTGCATGAATATTTATATGTGATCTTATGTGCGCACTATTTGTTTGACACCAACCGAGGCAGCAAGGTTGGGAACCCTCCGAGGCAGCAAGGTAGGGTTGATGTGAGGTCGACAGTGGTAGCCTGGTTAGTTCATGGGTTACTAATTGTTCAGTATAGCATAGAAGGACGCATGTGTTGCGTCTGGACGGTTATGCAGCGAAATCAGTAAAGCGGACTATCGGTAGATTGTAGCTTGATCAACTAAGTCGTGTGCTCGTACAAGCCGCCGATCCTCATATTGTCATTTATTGTTATATGCTAGTTCAGGACGTTAGCATAATTGTGATCCCTTGCATGTTTAGTTACTTATGCTTGGTCTGTTAGATAGTATCCATTCACTTAGCTCTGTGCTAATTCCCCCACATTTCCACCCTTGCAGGTTTAGGTACTGCTGATTAGGATGGGTGTTTCGGACGGGCTGAAGACATGTTTGACTATTAGTCGAACTCTGATGTTGTCAGATTTTGAAATATTTTACGTAACACCGTTGTTTTGCAAAGCTGTATTAAATATTAACTAAGTTGGTTTCTTAACTATAGTTGTAAATATTAACTAAGGTTATTTAGGTAAATTCAATCTTCCGCTGTGATTTAAAAAAAAATCAGGGTATTACAAGTTGGTATCAGAGCATAGGTTTGACAGCAAGTACATGCGTGTATATTGCTCTCAAACCTTGAGTGTAGTCAAACATATCCGTGGGTGGGGTTAAGTAAATGCAGGATAGTATGTGCGTTAGTTGTGATTGAACTAACCTATTATCTACTAAGTTTTGTGTGAAGTGATGTGGTAAGACAGGTATGAAGATGGATCAAATCATGCAGATGCCCCGTTGACCCTCAGCATTGTCAGAGATCCGTTGATGACATCAAGATTGATTTTGATTAGCCAAGAGTGTTGCATTAAAGTATAAAGTGGATAAAGATGTATATGAGTTGCACTGATAAAGGAAGTTACGAGATATAAAAGAAAAAGATAAATGAGATGAAACAATGACAATCAAAATTGATTCTGGATACCATTGCTGCAATGATTGTAATCAATAGTGGAGTAGGTCCGGGGTGCAGGTGGGATCGATGTGTTGATAGATAAGAAGATGTCTTCTTTCTTATGAAGGTGCGTTCTCATTACATTATTGTAATTAGTAGTGTAATATTGGATTGTATACATGTGGTTATGTGTGCTTGTAATCTGTTGTAATTAGTGGGGATCATGGTAATGTAATTGTTATTTCTATAATAGAAATAGTCGATGGTTTGACGGTTCCAGTTACATTAGATATGTCTGGAGCTACCATCAACATTATTGGGATTTTGTCCTTTTAACGTGGTTCCATGATTTTTTTTGTGATTGACATGTTCACTGAGGCTTGTCAGATGTGATTGCATTAGATATGCTTGCCATGATTAGTGATAACTGTTGGTTTCATATTGAGTATGGAACTCTATGTGATATTTTTTGTGTAAGGGTGATATGAGTTATTTTTCCTTTTGATAGACGGGACACACATAGTGGCCTGTAGAGTTCAGAATTGGGGATAGTGCATTTGTTATGGACGAATAACTTGAACATGGCGTTATATTGTTATGTTTTATGTGATTTCATGATATGTAAGTCAGAACTGAAATGTGATATGTGATAAGTGCCTTGTTGTGTAGTTATGTATGGGATCTAATTTAAGTGACACGTTGCCATGCTTTTAGTAAATTGTCCATTAGTCTAAACCTGACATATTGTTATGATGGGGCTTATATGAGGTGTTGTTCCGTTACAGTTGACAGACGGGATGTACGTAGTGAGAGAACCCGTCCTAATCCATCCGGACGAAGTCCATATTGATTATAAATGACTCACAACAGTTGATTACATCGCGAGGTACTTGACCTCTATATGATACATTTTCCAAACATTGCATTCGTTTTGAAAAGACAATCTTTCATTACATCTGAAGTTGACAGACATGCATACCATTTCATAATATATCCAACTATAATTAACTTAATAATGATCTTGATAAACTCAACGACTCGAATGCAACGTCTTTTGAAATATGTCATGAATGACTCCAAGTAATATCTTTAAAATGATCAAATACACAGCGGAAGATTTCTTTCGTACCTGAGAATAAACATGCTTTCATGTGTCAACCAAAAGGTTGGTGAGTTCATTAGTTTAGCATAAATAATCATTTCATAATTTTAATAGACCACAAGATTTCATATTTCCAATTCTCATAAACATACGTCCCATACATAGAGACAAAAATATCATTCATATGGATTGAACACCTGGCAACCGACATTCACAATATACATATAAGAATATCCCCATCATTCCGGGATCCTCCTTCGGACATGATATAAATTTCGAAGTACTAAAGCATCCGGTACTTTGGATGGGGCTTGTGGGACCCAATAGATCTATCTTTAGAGTTCGCGTCAATTAAGGTGTATGTTCCCTAATTCTTAGATTACCAGACTTAATAAAAAGGGGCATATTCGATTTCGATAATTCAATCATAGAATGTAGTTTCGATCACTTGTGTCTATTTCGTAAAGCATTTATAAAAGCAGCGCATGTATTCTCAATCCCAAAATATATATTTCGCAAACATTTAAAAAGGGAGTAATGAAACTCACGCATATAAATATTGTAAAACAGTTAATAAAATATTTGCATGTATTCTCAGCCCAAAAATGTATATAAAAAGGGAATAATGAAACTCACGCATATAATTATTGTAAAACAGTTAATAAAACATTTGCATGTATTCTCAGCCCCAAAAATGTAGAGAGTAAAAAGGGCAAATGAAACTCACCTAATATATTTTGTAGTAAAAATACATATGACTATACGGAACAATGCAGGGTTGGCCTCGGATTCACGAACCTATATCATTTGTATATTCATTAATACATATAATTGTGATCGAACAAATATATTATTATATATATTTTTATATATTCCTTTTGTATATAAATATATTAAACTTTATTATGTTATGCTTATTAACTATATTTTTATATATATGTTATTGGTTAGTTAAAACAGTACCTTAGTAATACTACATTAATATTTGTTATTTTAATAGTGATAATACTTTAATAAATATGTTGATATTATTTATGGTCTTGTTAATAAGAATGTAAATGATAATTTTTTAATAATAAATCTCATAATAATGTTTGTATCAGTAGTTTTTAATAAAACAAATAATTTAATAATAATAATAGTAAAAATATTAACTTTTGATATTATTACTTGTTATTTGATAATAATAATTTTATCAATCTTACTATTAATAGTAATCTTAATAAGAATACTTTCGTCAATACTAATCCTAAAATGATACTAACATTAATGTTAGTGAAAATAATAATAAATTTTATTATTTTCATAATAATAATATTAATAATTAATAATAATAACATATACTAATATTAATGATGAAAATAACAATAATGATATTCATGATACTTAGTACTAATAATACTAATAATAATAGTATCAATATTTAATAATAATAACTATAATCATGATACATGTATTAATAATAATATAATTAATAATAATAGAAATAAAATATCAAGTTATACCCTTTAAGTCTCGGAGTAAAAAGATATGCTGCAGACGAGATTCGAACCCTCGACCTCTCGAAAACCCGACAATACCTAAACCAGCTGGGCTCATGCCCGTTTTCTGTTTTATATTCTATCCGTAAATATATAACCCGTATATTACTTAACTTCATCTTCTCCAAAGATAATTCAATCGACCCGTTTACCAGAACCCATAATGTAATCAAACTAATACATTACTTGTTTTATTTGTAGACAAACTGTGTTGTTAGTTTAAATTAATTAGAGACAAAAAAAAAAAAAAAATTACAGTCGCTGAAGAAAAAAAATGAAGAACATAAATTCGATTTTGAGATTTAGATGTTTTTGGATCTCGATTTCTACATGAATTAGTTTCTAAATCATTCATGTAAACTTCCTGGACCTTCAATTTAACTTAAAACATAACAACGAATTCGAATTTCTCGATGAACACAATCGTTTGACTTTTTGAATTTAAACTTTGACTTCCAAATTCGAACACGATATGAAAAATTAGCCATTGAAACTTTACAGGAAGCTTAAATGAAATCTTACTAACATCTTAGCACTTATGGATTTTAAAATGAGATTTGAATTCGATGTTTTTGGAAAAATAAAAAGAAACAGGGGTACCGGTTTATGTTTGAAAGTTTTCTTTTGATTTTTAAATTGATCAAGGAGATGTATTGGTTTTAATTGAGAATGATAATAAAAGAACTGAATAATTCTCCTAATATCAAATGTAAATTGATCGTTTATAAAGGTAGGAAAATCACAGGAAGATCACTTATATCGTACAGGAAGAAAAAAATAAAAAATAAAATAGATAAAGATGATATATACAGCTAACAGAATTTGTTAATATCTGTGATGGAATTACATGCTGGTAACGACATTTGGAGTCCAAAGACAAAATCCAAAAACAGTTTGATAGTGAGTCAAGACAGATTCGTACGAATGAATCAATTTGAAGATTATATTCCATTAATATCAATAATGACATAATATTAATAATTACATAATAATAATAATAATTTTTAATACTGTTTATAATAATTAATAATAACAATAAAAATACTGATATTAATATTTATTTATAATATTGTTCTTAGTGATGAAAAAATAATAATGATACTAATATTGATAATAAAGATATTAATACTAACAATAATAGGATTAATAATTATAATAATATTGAAATAATACAAAGTGTTAATATTTAGTGATAACAATACGAATTCTAATTATACTAATAATTATATTCTAATGTTAGTTATAAAAATAACAATGATTTTTATTAATCATTTTAATGACAATATTAATAATAGTAGTAGTAATAATAATATTGATGATGTTATAAAGATACTAATAATAATATTGGTAAAAGTATCAAAATAATACTTAATAATAATAAGCATTATGATAAGAGTGGTAATTAATACGCCATAATAATAATGCAGGTAATAATAAATATTAATGATAATGCTTATAGTAATATTGATAATTATATTATATATCCTATGACAACATTTATTAGTTATTGAATATATATATATATATATATATATATATATATATATATATATATATATATATATATATATATATATATATATATATATATATATATATATATATATATTACAATATAATACTAATTAATAATAGGAATGATATATATACATAAAATTTCATAGTAATATCATATACATGTTCTTTTTATATATTCATTTTAATTGTACCTAATTATTTTGTTTATAATTTTTACATCTTTAATTCTAAATAATTAAAGTGTATTTTATTTATGCAAGTATTATATATACTCTTATATTTGTATTTATATATACAGACAATAGTTTCGTGAATCATCGGAAATAGTCAAAGGTTAATTGAATATATGAAAATAGTTCACAAGTTTTGAGACTCAACAGTACAGACTTTGCTTATCATGTCGAATTTCATATAAAGATTAAGTTTAAATTTGGTCGAAAATTCCCGGGTCATCACAGTACCTACCCGTTAAAGAAATTTCGTCCCGAAATTTGAGTGAGGTCGTCATGGCTAACAATAAATATGTTTTCCTGACGAATATGAGCTGATAAACAGAGTTTTATCATTATTGAATAATATAGATAAAATAATTCGATCATTCGAAGAGCACGAATGAAGCTATCACAAAAGAGTGAAATGAATAAATGAAGTTTCGTTTTAACTTTTGACGTTGCCATGGTTGAATTTAGAAAATGAGGTGCATCTTAACTTTTGACGTAGTCAGGGTTGGATTCTAGAATTCAAGGGATGAAAGAAACTCTTCGAAAGCTATAAGATTTGATTCTTCGGGATTTAAGGAAATTAGGATCTCTATAATTAAATGTGATGATCTGCCTCGATTGCTCTGTCTGATATTTCCATTATAAATTTTAATCTTCCGTCCCATTATTCTCACCATTCCTATACTTTCTTTCTTAGTTCATACATCCAGAATATTGTAAAAATTAATCCAGTTCTAATCCTTGATGTTTTCCTAATTATCATTTCTGTCATCCTTCTTTTCAATCTTCCACCAGAAAAATCTGTTTACTTTTAATATAACCTTGGGGTGACACTATTCTTAATTATGCAGTGTCTTTATATTGCTATTCCTATTAATATCCACGGTTTGTAATCTCCGTGTTGTTATTGGGCTTTATATTTTCTCTTATATTTCGGTGTTTCTGTTTCTGTCTCCTATAATCATTGTCAACCACAGTTAATGCTCTCTCTTATTTGATGCGATTTATACTCCCTTTCTATTTCGGAGCTTCATGCTTTTGTTTTCTTTTCGCAAGTATTAGTCCAGAATTTATAGGTATGGAGTTCCGAATGAACTTAATATTCTAAGCAAGAAAGGACGTAATAGCACGATTTGATTTGTCAAATTACCAGAATCACTGAGAATAGAACTATCAAGAATATATTTTCTTGATATGTTCAGAAGTTAATTTGAATGCAAGAATTATGTAACGTGGCACGTGATGATGATATGATCTGTGAATCATCACGTTCCATTAAAAACTCAGCATGACTTACTGTAATATAATCACGTTGATCAAGTGTCATTATATTATACTAATTCATGCATCAATTTCTTTACATTTCTCCAGAATTTATTCATAAATTAAACTTAGATTTTTTCAGAAATTTCCAATATAATGAAACACAGAAAGCACGAAGAGGTATATAATTTTGGACGAGAATATTTATGAAAATATCCTCAAAAATATCGAAGATATTGATGATGATATTTTGGAATTTCTAAGTTCAATGGTTGATGGAGAAAGATTTTTCGCAAGATTTTAACATGACTTCGGAGCAAGATATTCTCTAAAGATTTCAACGGATCCAGAATTATCTGGATTCTTTGAATATAGGGTATGGTCCTTGTATTTGTCCTTGGTCGCCTTCATGGTTAGCTCAATTCGTTTTCCAGTTCCAACGTTTCTGAGCTTTTCCAACATACTATTCTTTATCATCAAACTTCCGATGACTAAGGTCGTTTACGGTTTCCTACAGTTTCTGCTGCTTCATTCAGCTTTTTCAATATTCAGAGTATCGATTCGTAAACTGGGTGCCTTTTCAAAATTTCAGAATTGAAGATCGTAATTCTAGGAGATAACTGTTATATGTATACATATAACTATTGATGTAGAAATGCTACGAGATTCGAAATACTGATTGTTGAATCTCGGTAATTGGTATGGCAATTATTGTTACAGGGTATAGATGAATACACGATGGGGTTTCAATGAATATAGTATTTTTCTGAAGGTCCAAATTTATTGAAGTTGCTGGTAATTTTACTGCTAACGTGGTGAAATATAAACGGTTCTATGGTAAAGAAGACGACACGCAAACTTATATATCGAGGTTATAATAAGGCTAATTCGAATGGAAGTCGAAGTTGACTTGTTGAACCTGTGATAAAATTGGCTAATTTGAAAAAAAATTACAAAGTTATTTTCGGTAATAATAACGCTAAAGGAATTAGCACAGATACGTGTTAAACGTTTACTTAGGTTCTGAGTCTTTTCAGATGCATAATTATATGTATAAATCTTTCCTTCCGTAGATGAAGTGCGGTTGGTTCATCCTCTCGATTGGGGTGTTTTCAAGAATCATGAAAGGTTTGAACGTAGATTGTAATCGTCAAGATACAAATAAGGTTTAAGATGAAATCAAGTGGCAAACTTGAAGAATTGTTTAGTTTCATATGTTATAATCAATATTTTAATTCATTTTAATTGTCCAAGGTTATTAATCCATAGTCGATAGTCTACATTTGACAGTCCAATAATTCATATATAGTTTAATTTATAATATTCGAATTAATTAATACGTATCGTGATCCGTGTACATGTCTCAGACTCGATCACAACTCAAATTATATATATTATTGTAGAATCAACCTCAACCCTGTATAGAGAACTCGATCATTACTGCATATAGAATGTCTATGGTTATTCCAAATAATATATATAAATGCGTCGATATGATATGTCAAAACCTTGTATACGTGTCCCAATATTTAAAGTGCGTAAAAATAAATAACAGAAATTAAATAACGATAAATAAAGTGCGTAAAGTAAATAACAGAAATTAAATGACGATAAATAAAATTGCGAGAATGTAAATTGCGATAATATAAAATGTAATCAGTTAAATAGGAACAATTAGCTAGGAACAGTTAGCGTGAATTATTAACAAAATTTCTCATAGTTAATTTGTTTGTTTCTAACAAATTTTATTTTGTCAAATGTTTTCTTCATTATGCCACTTGTTGGATTCAGATAAATCAAAATCCAAATATGAAATTGGATGAATATGGTTATTCTGTGGTGAACGGATTCGTATATCTGTGGATGTAAGTAGAATAGTAAATTATCGTTGAATCAGATTCAAAGAATGTACAGTATAACTTATTAATGTGGATTATAAATATTTCCTTGGGTATTACCTACCCGTTAAAATATTTTCACCATTAACAGTTTGTACAATACAACTTTTAATTACAATCCTTATGAAAACATATATACATATATATTTTCTTTAGACGTAATCATGGATTTAATGAGTCACTGTGATATTAAACTCATTAGATTTGCGGCTAGAACTAGAGTACATAATCTCTAAAACATTAGAGATTACATAATCGTCATGAAGGACGAAGATAGTTTATGTAGAACGATTCGTAGAACGATGATTATGCTTGAGATATAGATTACGAGGTTGAGACGGGTGATGATGTTGTTGTTGTTGGTACTGGTTATGCTGTTAGTGCTGGTGATGTTGCTAAAGCTGGTACGTTTTGCACCATATTCTCCAAATTGATTACTAGAGCGCGAAGTTCATTGACTTCTTGTATTACTCCGGGATGATTGTCGGTCGGAATGAGCGGATGAATAAGGTTTAGAATCTGAGTTATGATATAGTCGTGGCAAGATATTCGAGAAATGAGGGTGGAAATGGTGTTACGAACAGGTTCGCCGGTAAGTGCTTCAGGTTCTTCGTCAAAAGGTGAATTCGGTTAGTGGAAGAGATCGCCTTCTGCGCGTCTCCATTGATTAAGTCGACTACGAATCCATCAGATGAATTGGAGATGGATGATTGGTTGATTCATTCTGCTGACGTTGCTTCCGGAGCTTAGATGACTATCCATTCGGAATAACTGTCGGGATAACTATCAGAATAGCTGTCGGAATCCGAGGGACTCAAACTAGTTGAAGGATTCATCTCGTACGATCAGATGAAGGATTTTCGATAAGAAATAGATTATAGGATGTAGATTAGTATCCTGTAATACATAATTTACATATGCATATGTAATACTAAAATTTCATAAATTACGGAGGAATCTACGGAAGCTGTCAGGTAAGGATAACAATAACATATACGCTAAGATATGAATTAGCAGATACGCTAAGATATGAATTTTTGTCTATACACTATTCATGCAGTCAATGCAATAAGATGTGTCTAGACTAAGAATAATAAGCAGGTAATTTACTAAGGATGATAAACAAATGATTTCTGACAAAAATGATAAGCAAAACTTTTGACATGCAGACACGGTCGAAGTCCAGACTCACTAATGCATCCTAACGACTTATCAGTTAGACACACTAATGCAGACCCGGTTCACTAAGACCACCGCTCTGATACCAACTGAAAGGACCCGTCCTAATCCATCCGGACGAAGTCCATATCGATTATAAACGACTCACAACAGTTGATTACATCGCGAGGTACTTGACCTCTATATGATACATTTTACAAACATTGCATTCGTTTTGAAAAGACAATCTTTCATTACATCTGAAGTTGACAGACATGTATACCATTTCATAATATATCCAACTCTAATTGACTTAATAATGATCTTGATAAAAACAACGACTCGAATGCAACGTCTTTTGAAATATGTCATGAATGACTCCAAATAATATCTTTAAAATGATCAAATGCACAGCGGAAGATTTCTTTCGTACCTGAGAATAAACATGCTTTCAAGTGTCAACCAAAAAGTTGGTGAGTTCATTAGTTTAGCATAAATAATCATTTCATAATTTTAATAGACCACAAGATTTCATATTTCCAATTCTCATAAACATACGTCCCATACATAGAGACAAAAATATCATTCATATGGATTGAACACCTGGTAACCGACATTCACAATATACATATAAGAATATCCCCATCATTCCGGGATCCTCCTTCGAACATGATATAAATTTCGAAGTACTAAAGCATCCGGTACTTTGGATGGGGCTTGTTGGGTCCAATAGATCTATCTTTAGAGTTCGCGTCAATTAGGGTGTCTGTTCCCTAATTCTTAGATTACCAGACTTAATAAAAAGGGGCATATTCGATTTCGATAATTTAACCATAGAATGTAGTTTCGATCACTTGTGTCTATTTCGTAAAGCATTTATAAAAGCAGCGCATGTATTCTCAGTCCCAAAATATATATTGCGAAAGCATTTAAAAAGGGAGTAATGAAACTCACGCATATAAATATTGTAAAACAGTTAATAAAACATTTGCATGTATTCTCAGCCCAAAAATGTATATAAAAAGGGAATAATGAAACTCACGCATATAATTATTGTAAAACAGTTAATAAAACATTTGCATGTATTCTCAGCCCCAAAAATGTAGAGAGTAAAAAGGGCAAATGAAACTCACCTAATGTATTTTGTAGTAAAAATACATATGACTATACAGAACAATGCAGGGTTGGCCTCGGATTCACGAACCTATATCATTTGTATATATTCATTAATACATATAATTGTGATCGAACAAATATATTATTATATATATTTTTTATATATTCCTTTTGTATATAAATATATTAAACTTTATTATGTTATGCTTATTAACTATATTTTTATATATATGTTATTGGTTAGTTAAAACAGTACCTTAGTAATACTACATTAATATTTGTTATTTTAATAGTGATAATACTTTAATAAATATGTTGATATTATTTATGGTCTTGTTAATAAGAATGTAAATGATAATTTTTTTAATAATAAATCTCATAATAATGTTTGTATCAGTAGTTTTTAATAAAACAAATAATTTAATAATAATAATAGTAAAAATATTAACTTTTGATATTATTACTTGTTATTTGATAATAATAATTTTATCAATCTTATTATTAACAGTAATCTTAATAAGAATACTTTCGTCAATACTAATCCTAAAATGATACTAACATTAATGTTAGTGAAAATAATAAAAAATTTTATTATTTTCATAATAATAATATTAATAATTAATAATAATAACATATACTAATATTAATGATGATAATAACAATAATGATATTCATGATACTTAGTACTAATAATACTAATAATAATAGTATCAATACTTAATAATAATAACTATAATCATGATACATGTATTAATAACAATATAATTAATAATAATAGAAATAAAATATCAAGTTATACCCTTTAAGTCTTGGAGTAAAAAGATATGCTGCAGACGAGATTCGAACCCTCGACCTCTCGAAAACCCGACAATACCTAAACCAGCTGGGCTCATGCCCGTTTTCTATTTTATATTCTATCCGTAAATATATAACCCGTATATTACTTAACTTCATCTGCTCCAAAGATAATTCAATCGACCCGTTTACCAGAACCCATAATGTAATCAAACTAATACATTACTTGTTTTATTTGTAGACAAACTGTGTTGTTAGTTTAAATTAATTAGAGACAAATAAAAAAAAAATTTACAGTCGCTGAAGAAAAAAAAAATGAAGAACATAAATTCGATTTTGAGATTTAGATGTTTTTGGATCTCGATTTCTACATGAATTAGTTTCTAAATCATTCTTGTAAACTTCCTAGACCTTCAATTTAACTTAAAACGTAACAACGAATTCGAATTTCTCGATGAACACAATCATTTGACTTTTTCAATTTAAACTTTGACTTCCAATTTCGAACACGATATGAAAAATTAGCCATTGAAACTTTACAGGAAGCTTAAATGAAATCTTACTAACATCTTAGCACTTATGGATTTAAAATGAGATTTGAATTCGATGTTTTTGGAAAAATAAAAAGAAACAGGGGTACCGGTTTATGTTTGAAAGTTTTCTTTTGATTTTTAAATTGATCAAGGAGATGTATTGGTTTTAATTGAGAATGATAATAAAAGAACTGAATAATTCTCTTAATATCAAATGTAAATTGATCGTTTATAAAAGTAGGAAAATCACAGGAAGATCACTTATATCGTACAGGAAGAAAAAAAATAAAAAATAAAATAGATAAAGATGATATATACAACTAACAGAATTTGTTCATATCTGTGATGGAATTACATGCTGGTAACAATATTTGGAGTCCAAAGACAAAATCCAAAAATAGTTTGATAGTGAGTCAAGACAGATTCGTACGAATGAATCAATTTATAGATTATATTCCATTAATATCAATAATTACATAATATTAATAATTACATAATATTAATAATAATTTTTAATACTGTTTATAATAATTAATAATAACAATAAAAATACTGATATTAATATTTATTTATAATATTGTTCTTAGTGATGAAAAAATAATAATGATACTAATATTGATAATAAAGATATTAATACTAACAATAATAGGATTAATAATTATAATAATATTGAAATAATACAAAGTGTTAATATTTAGTGATAACAATACGAATTCTAATTATACTAATAATCATATTCTAATGTTAGTTATAAAAATAACAATGATTTTTATTAATCATTTTAATGACAATATTAATAATAGTAGTAGTAATAATAATATTGATGATGTTATAAAGATACTAATAATAATATTTGTAAAAGTATCAAAATAATACTTAATAATAATAAGTATTATGATAAGAGTCGTAATTAATACGCCATAATAATAATGCAGGTAATAATTAATATTAATGATAATGCTTATAGTAATATTGATAATTATATTATATATCCTATGACAACATTTATTAGTTATTGAATATATATATATATATATATATATATATATATATATATATATATATATATATATATATATATATATATATATATATATATATTACAATATAATACTAATTAATAATAGGAATCATATATATACATAAAATTTCATAGTAATATCATATACATGTTCTTTTTATATATTCATTTTAATTGTACCTAATTATTTTGTTTATAATTTTTACATCTTTAATTCTAATTGATTAAAGTGTATTTTACTTATGCAAGTATTATATATACTCTTATATTTGTATTTATATATACAGACAATAGTTTCGTGAATCATCGGAAATAGTCAAAGGTCAATTGAATATATGAAAATAGTTCACAAGTTTTGAGACTCAACAGTACAGACTTTGCTTATCATGTCGAATTTCATATAAAGATTAAGTTTAAATTTGGTCGGAAATTCCCGGGTAATCACACGTAGTGACTCGTAGGGACTGATTAGGGTAGTAGTCCCCTTAATTGTTGACCAGTGATTGGGATTCTATTGAGTGACTTTATAAGGCGATTAGTCTATATGCTTAATAGACCGTGACAGAATCACTGAGTGTGACTAGTTTAGTGATATCGTAGTATAATTGGACTTATTGTGTAGGATCCGTAGGGTTATCCAAAGGATCTGTCTTCCTTTCGTAGCCTGATATGACCTTTCATGTGGTTCATAGAATAAATGTGGGTGACTTTCTTGAATTGGTCTCTTGGGAAAATAGAGACGAACTTTGACCTGACTGAGGACCGAATTTTTAGGTGTGTGTTGACCTTGAGTCTCGGGCGTGAGTTAGACTAAGATTGGGATGTGTGAGTAGTGTTCTGTGGGTTATCTTTAGATAACAGGGGAAACCCTTGTTTTAAATGGGGGTTGGTATTGGGTAGATGCCAAGACCCGAAGATAATGTCAAGTGTTTGACCCCGTTTGGAATTGTGATCAGTATGTCAATAAGTTGGAATGATTTGACATGATAAATTCTTATGTTATGGGAGTCGTGTAACAGCTTCAATTGATGATTGAAATCTTTTGGGAAATTAACTTGTAGTAACTGGTTAATTGTTGCATTAAGGAACCTTAAAAATCGGTAAATCTATGTTCAACGATCATGGAATTATTGATGTGAGCGTGTGTCTGTGAATAATAATTGAACCTATTTTGAGATAGTATATGTTTATGGGTTGCTTGTGTTTTGAACTGAGAGTTCTTACAAATTGTCATATGTTGACAGAGTGACCGATTCATTGTTGAAGTTAACCAAAGAAAGATTTGACCTTAGGTGGAACTTGAAACAGAGATTGACTCTTCCAATACTGTATAGCTAAAAGCGATTTAAGACTGAGTTCTTGGGAACTGTTGGATGTTATCAGAACTGGTTATTATACAGTTGAGTTAGAAAGCGTTGTTAGATATTTAATCTTCAGGATAATTCATAGTTTAGAAAACCTGAGGTTGTAAGAAGCACTAGAGTGGGATTTTTAGTATGAACCCAGAACGGTGTGGTAGTGAATTAGGTGTCGATAAACAGTAAGTGTTATAATTGTGTGTTAAAGTATAGGTTTGTCAACCTTGTGTTCTTTGGAATTGTTTATTGTTAGTAGGTTGTAACTAACAGTGACTCATGAACGTAGTAATGGATAGACTGATGAACATGACTAGGATCTTGCTCCGAGATATTTGAAATGAAAATATGATTTAAGACAATGTATTGCGTCTGCCAACGAAAATACATTGTAGTGAATCATATAGTAGTTTTGAAAGTCGGAGAAGATACAGTAGGTGATGGATATGATGTTGATTGACAGTGTTGTATGTTGTGACCAGGTGGGATTGGATATATTAATTGGAAAACATTGTTTCAATGGGTTGAAAATTTTAAGTTACATTGAGATCAATATTATCTTCTGGAGGAAAACTTGACAGGAAGTTAAACTTTCAGACATGGTAACGATCGTTGTGTTAGATCTAGATGTTAATTTATTATTGGTTAATAAGTGTTAAATTGTGAGATGTGATGAGAGTATTGTGTTCGTAATAATTAGTACTATTGACGATATGATTAGAGGCATATGCTAGTCGATGGAATATTTAGTAGATAAAGACATTGTTGCAGGAAATATGATAAAATTCTCAAATACCGGGTTGAGAATGGGTATATGATTATAGATTTGGGTAATTTCAATGAAATTAGTACTGTTATTGTGAGGAAATTAGTGTTGATATTGTGTTTTCATGTGAGACGATGGCAACAAATTGATGACATGGAACAACAGAATTGGAAAATTTTATGGAGTCATCTTATGGGTAATCTCGAGAACCTGACTGAAAGGTTTGGTTAGATGGTTTATAGGTGGATTACCAATGGTATCTACGAGAATTGGTATGCAATGTCAGTTTTGACGTGCACTTTTCATAAAACACCATAGAAACCAGATTGTTGTTATAAATTGATGGGCTAAATAATGGACAGTTACCTATGATTCTAGAATTTAGTAGGTAAATAGAAACTAGATATGACTCACTTTATGGAAATTTATTAGATTGATGACGGGTCGATGTATTGTTTATGAGTTTTCTCATGTTGAAATGGTGTTAATCGTAATTGAAGTAGAATTGATGGATCGTTATCCTTTTTAACTTAAACACTCGGGTAGAAAATGACTTGCGTAGTTTTTGGTATACGTCTGATTGTTGGTATGTTGTTACTTCGAAAAAGGACGAGTGTGATACTGTAGGCAATCGTGTGATAGATTGTCTGACTGTTGTGTTGGGTAAATGGAAATAGTGGACCAACTTATGTCACAATTGACCATTTGATGGTAATCGTAATTGAAAAGTTGGTGTTTGACTCGGTGACAGTAAGAGTTCAATTTGATAAATTTGGATATTGAGTTGCCAATTGAGAAGACTTGTTGAGTAATGAACCTACTTAGATAGTGCATGTAGCAGTAATATGTGTTTTGATTTGGTTCTCGATGTGACCATTGATGAAGATGGTTGTTACCTTTGACCCTTGTGACTATGAATGACCAGATTCCGAGGACGGAATCTCTTTAAGGGGGTGGATTTGTAACAGACTAAAACCGGGGTTAGAAGTAAGATTTCTTAATTACCCTGAGGTTTATATTTGTGTTTAAAATATGCTTTTATTTTGATAATATGTTTATTATTAATTGATTATGTAGTTAAGACCAGTTTGTGACAAGGGTCACAGAACAGGTTCGTTTGTTTAATTTGGACTCCGTTAGGACCTCCTAACGAAGTACGAAAGATATTAGATAACTGGTAAATACCCGTGTGTTATGGGGTATGGGTTTTAACCCATTTATAAGCCTGCTTCCAAACTTTTCTTGCATTTTCCCCAAATTAGAAAATCTAGCTCGTACCTAAACTCTTACTCCCTTGAAACCCTAACTTGATCCAAGCTTGAAATCAGTTTGTGGAGCTTTAGGAACTGATTTATATCATCTTTGTGATCATCAAACCAGGTTTGTTTGCTTAAATTAGTGTGTTAATTCTTAAAGAAATGGGTTTGGGTGTAAAGTGGGTTTTAGGTATTTTTGAGCTTGAATCTTCATGTTTTGTTAATTGATGTTAGAAATAGTTGTTATATGATTTATATGATGTTTTTCAAGTGGTTTTGAAGTTAGAACTTGCAAAAATCGAGTTTTTGGGCCAAAAACGCGAAAATCAGCGTGCAGGAGCTGTTCTTCAGCTCCCACATGAGTGACAGGTCACTCGTACGAGTGAACACACTTTTGAGGGTCAACCACGCGTGTGAGAGCTCACTCGCACGAGTGAGGCCTCAGTCACACGTGTGAGCACAGGGTCCGGTTTGTGGAAACTTGTTTTGGTCATAACTTTCAAACCGTAACTCCGTTTTTGATGAATTAAGTATCGTTGGAATAGTAATGAAAAATCCTATCCAATGGTAAACTTTTTAGAAGCTATATCATAATATATTTGGGTCAGAAATAGAGGTATTAACGTGTGTGTCTAGTGTGCATGCGTTAATTTGTTATAATGGGTAGAATTCTTGATATAGGCTTATGAATGATTGATTATATGATGAATATAGGTTGAAAAATGTTATTACATGTTACTATTGATGATCCTTTTCACTTTCACGAGTGAGCTTTCACTCGCACGAGTGAGATTTCACTCGTACGGTTGAGGTGGTCAATCGCATGGTGAACCGCACGAGTGAGTGGATACTTGAACTAGTATATTTGAAAGTTGGATCGTACGGTTGAGATGTGACTCATACGAGTCATGTGTCACTCATGTGGTCAACCGTAAAGATCCACTGTTGTTTAATTAGGTATTTGGCCAAGGACCAAAGGTACGAGTGAGGTGTCAACCGCACGGTTGAGGTTCCTCAGACGTGCGGGTGAGTGTTACTCGTACGGTTGACATGTCAGATTTGTTAAGTGTTCAAATGTTTATATATTGATGTTATTGTCTTAATGCTGGGATGATATCAAGACATTATTACTGACTTGGTTATATTTATTCTCATGTGAAAAGGATAAAGAGAAAGCTCAGTAGTTAGAATCTGAGCCATTGCTGGTAATTGGTGAGTGGGTCTATCTCCGGATAGAGTATTAAGTAGCTGACACGCTACTTGTTCAGACTCTTTATTACTATGTTTATGTTCTGTATGATTACCATGCGTAGTTAGATATTGCCATGCTAGTTAGGACGATTGCATGACTATTTATATGTGATCTTATGTGCGCACTGTTTGTTTGACACCAAACGAGGCAGCAAGGTTGGGAACCCTCCAAGGCTGCAAGGTAGGGTTGATGTGAGGTCGACAGTGGTAGCCTGATCGGGTCATGAGTTACTGATTGTTCAGTATAGCATAGAAGGATGCATGTGTTGCGTCTGGATGGTTATGCAGTGAAATCAGTAAAGTGGGCTATCGGTAGTGTAGTGACCCGAACTTTTCCATGTTTATATATATTAATTGAGATTGATATTTACATGATTAAATGTTTCCAACATGTTAAGCAATCAAACTTGTTAAGACTTGATTAATTGAAATCTGTTTCATATAGACAATTGACCACCCAAGTTGACCGGTGATTCACGAACGTTGAAACTTGTAAAAACTATATGATGACATATATATGAATATATAAATAGTTAACATGATACTATGATAAGTAAACATATCATTAAGTATATTAACAATGAACTACATATGTAAAAACAAGACTACTAACTTAATAATTTTTAAACGAGACATATATGTAACGATTATCGTTGTAAAGACATTTAATGTATATATATCATATTAAGAGATATTCATACATGATAATATCATGATAATATAATAATTTAAAATCTCATTTGATATTATAAAGATTGGGTTAACAACATTTAACAAGATCGTTAACCTAAAGGTTTCAAAACAACACTTACATGTAACGACTAACGATGACTTAACGACTCAGTTAAAATGTATATACATGTAGTGTTTTAATATGTATTTATACACTTTTTAAAGACTTCAATATACTTATCAAAATACTTCTACTTAACAAAAATGCTTACAATTACATCCTCATTCAGTTTCATCAACAATTCTACTCGTATGCACCCGTATTCATACTTGTACAATACACAGCTTTTAGATGTATGTACTATTGGTATATACACTCCAATGATCAGCTCTTAGCAGCCCATGTGAGACACCTAACACATGTGGGAACCATCATTTGGCAACTAGCATGAAATATCTCATAAAATTACAAAAATATGAGTAATCATTCATGACTTATTTACATGAAAACAAAATTACATATCCTTTATATCTAATCCATACACCAACAACCAAAAACACCTACAAACACTTTCATTCTTCAATTTTCTTCATCTAATTGATCTCTCTCAAGTTCTATCTTCAAGTTCTAAGTGTTCTTCATATATTCTACAAGTTCTAGTTACATAAAATCAAGAATACTTTCAAGTTTGCTAGCTCACTTCCAATCTTGTAAGGTGATCATCCAACCTCAAGAAATCTTTGTTTCTTACAGTAGGTTATCATTCTAATACAAGGTAATAATCATATTCAAACTTTGGTTCAATTTCTATAACTATAACAATCTTATTTCAAGTGATGATCTTACTTGAACTTGTTTTCGTGTCATGATTCTGCTTCAAGAACTTCGAGCCATCCAAGGATCCGTTGAAGCTAGATCCATTTTTCCCTTTTCCAGTAGGTTTATCCAAGGAACTTAAGGTAGTAATGATGTTCATAACATCATTCGATTCATACATATAAAGCTATCTTATTCGAAGGTTTAAACTAGTAATCACTAGAACATAGTTTAGTTAATTCTAAACTTGTTCGCAAACAAAAGTTAATCCTTCTAACTTGACTTTTAAAATCAACTAAACACATGTTCTATATCTATATGATATGCTAACTTAATGATTTAAAACCTGGAAACACGAAAAACACCGTAAAACCGGATTTACGCCGTCGTAGTAATACCGCGGGCTGTTTTGGGTTAGTTAATTAAAAACTATGATAAACTTTGATTTAAAAGTTGTTATTCTGAGAAAATGATTTTTATTATGAACATGAAACTATATCCAAAAATTATGGTTAAACTCAAAGTGGAAGTATGTTTTCTAAAATGGTCATCTAGACGTCGTTCTTTCGACTGAAATGACTACCTTTACAAAAACGACTTGTAACTTATTTTTCCGACTATAAACCTATACTTTTTCTGTTTAGATTCATAAAATAGAGTTCAATATGAAACCATAGCAATTTAAACGGATTTAAAATGAAGAAGTTACGGGTAAAACAAGATTGGATAATTTTTCTCATTTTAGCTACGTGAAAATTGGTAACAAATCTATTCCAACCATAACTTAATCAACTTGTATTGTATATTATGTAATCTTGAGATACCATAGACACGTATACAATGTTTCGACCTATCATGTTGACACATCTATATATATTTCGGAACAACCATAGACACTCTATATGTGAATGTTGGAGTTAGCTATACAGGGTTGAGGTTGATTCCAAAATATATATAGTTTGAGTTGTGATAAATACTGAGATACGTATACACTGGGTCGTGGATTGATTCAAGATAATATTTATCGATTTATTTTTGTACATCTAACTGTGGACAACTAGTTGTAGGTTACTAACGAGGACAGCTGACTTAATAAACTTAAAACATCAAAATATATTAAAAGTGTTGTAAATATATTTTGAAAATACTTTGATATATATGTATATATTGTTATAGGTTCGTGAATCAACCAGTGGCCAAGTCTTACTTCCCGACGAAGTAAAAATCTGTGAAAGTGAGTTATAGTCCCACTTTTAAAATCTAATATTTTTGGGATGAGAATACATGCAGGTTTTATAAATGATTTACAAAATAGACACAAGTACGTGAAACTACATTCTATGGTTGAATTATCGAAATCGAATATGCCCTTTTTATTAAGTCTGGTAATCTAAGAATTAGGGAACAGACACCCTAATTGACGCGAATCCTAAAGATAGATCTATCGGGCCCAACAAGCCCCATCCAAAGTACCGGATGCTTTAGTACTTCGAAATTTATATCATATCCGAAGGGTGTCCCGGAATGATGGGGATATTCTTATATATGCATCTTGTTAATGTCGGTTACCAGGTGTTCACCATATGAATGATTTTTATCTCTATGTATGGGATGTGTATTGAAATATGAAATCTTGTGGTCTATTATTATGATTTGATATATATAGGTTAAACCTATAACTCACCAACATTTTTGTTGACGTTTTAAGCATGTTTATTCTCAGGTGATTATTAAGAGCTTCCGCTGTCGCATACTTAAATAAGGACGAGATTTGGAGTCCATGTTTGTATGATATTGTGTAAAAACTGCATTCAAGAAACTTATTTTGTTGTAACATATTTGTATTGTAAACCATTATGTAATGGTCGTGTGTAAACAGGATATTTTAGATTATCATTATTTGATAATCAACGTAAAGCTTTTTAAACCTTTATTGATGAAATAAAGGTTATGGTTTGTTTTAAAATGAATGCAGTCTTTGAAAAACGTCTCATATAGAGGTCAAAACCTCGCAACGAAATCAATTAATATGGAACGTTTTTAATCAATAAGAACGGGACATTTCAGTTGGTATCAGAGCCAGGTTCTTAGAGAACCAGAAAATTTGCATTAGTGTGTCTTATCGAGTTTGTTAGGATGCATTAGTGAGTCTGGACTTCGACCGTGTTTTCTTTAAAAATGATTGCTTAATATTTTTGTTGGAAACTATATATTTTTAACATATGAATATTATGTGATATATTAATCTCTTATCGTGTTTGATATTATGTGATAGATGTCTACCTCTAGAACAAGTCCCATTGACTCACCTAATAATAATGAAGAGTCAAATGTAAATTGGAATGATTCGTGGACTGATTCACAAGTTCCCGAAGAGGAACCGGAAGAAGAGTCGGAACCGGAAGAAGAATCGGAACCGGAAGAAGAATCGGAACCGGAAGAAGAAATAGAACCGGTGGGGGAAATAATAAAACGGTTAAGTAAAAGAGAATCCTCAACCAACCGACCAAGGTTAATTATGGTCAATGGTGTTTCCGCCAAGGAAGCAAAATATTGGGAGGATTACCAATTCTCCGATGAATCGGATTCCGACGAGAATTCCGATGATGTTATAGAAATTACCCCAACTGAATTTAAAAAGGCAAAAGAAAATAATAAGGGAAAGGGCATAAAAATAGAGAAATCTAATTCCAACCCCGATGAACTTTATATGTATCGTCAACCCCCGAAGTCCTTAAGTTGTAACAATGACCCGGGAACCTCTAAACCACCAGGTTTTTCTAAACCAATGTGGACAACGAAGGCTTGTATTAGGGGAACATCATATATCCCTAGAAACTTGGCAAAACGAACCAAAACCGAACAAGAAGAAACGAGCGAGTCGGAATAAGATAGTTATATTCGTGTGGTGTAATATATGTAATATAGTGTGCTTATGCTTTATGATATATGTAAAAATTGCTTGTATTAATAAGTATTTTTTTTATGAATCTAACTCTTGTCTATTTTACAGTTTAAAAACACAAAATGGATAGACAACCCAATATTTTAAGAGACCTACCCGGAGACATGATTGATGAAATCTTGTCTAGAGTCGGTCAGAATTCTTCGGCACAACTATTTAAGGCGAGATCAGTTTGTAAGACATTCGAAGAATGTTCCAAGAATGTCTTGGTTTATAAAAGGCTTTCGTTCGGAAGATGGGGAATATCACATTGGGAAATCCATAAGTTACGATGTGTTTACTTTGACGCATATATTGCGGGGAACCCAAATGCTATTTTACGCAACGGGTTAAGAAATTATTTTGACTCAGTATATCCGAATATAGGACTTCGTGATTTAGAAAAAGCGGCTAACATGCAACATAAAGAAGCATGTTATGCTTACGGTTTAGTAATGTTCGCTTCTCACCAAAGTGAGAACAAGAACATTGGGCTACAACTATTAAACAAAACGTTCCCACAAGTGACGGAGTCGGTAATTGGGGTAAGAAATGAGGTTTTTAGGTTATTACGAGACTGTTGGTCATTACGTAACCCTCGTCCCTTTGATGACGTTACAACACGCTGTCTTATCAACGGCTATAACGGTTATGTTCCACAAGACCAAGGATGGGAAGTAATCCTAGTAAAACCAGAATGCATGACTTGTTTCTGGACGTATGAATTACGTGTCTTTATTGCCTTTGCTGAACGACTTGTGTACTAGCTAGAATTATCTTCACAACCATCTTGTATCAAATTTATTGTGTGCTATATTTCATGCTATATGTAAAATAAGCGGTATTGTAAGTTTGTAAAATATTGTGTAAAAGTTTGAACGCGAAATATTATTATAATCAGTTTTTCATATAGAATTGTAGTAGTTGAATTGTATATTAGCTACTAAGTATGAACTTAACGGGTAGGTACTACCCGAATTTAAACTTATAAAACGCTAATATGAAGAAAAAGCTTTTATAAATGAGTTCATATTATGCTACGAAATACTATTAACTACTCTTAATATTCTGTATGATTAACTTGTTCCATTTGACTATTTTGAAGGAAATGGCACCGACTACTCGACACACCGTGAATATGAATGAAGAGGAATTCCGTACTTTTCTAGCTTCAAATATAGCCACAGTACAGGCTGCGCTACATACCAACAATAACCTTGGAGCTAGCAGTACAGGAAATCGTGTAGGATGCACCTACAAAGAATTCACTGTCTGCAAACCTTTGGAATTTGATGGAACCGAAGTACCGATCGGATTGAAACGGTGGACCGAGAAGGTCGAATCGGTATTTGCCATAAGTAAGTGTACTGAAGAGGACAAAGTGAAGTACGCTACGCATACCTTCACAGGTTCTGCGTTAACATGGTGGAATACCTATCTAGAGCAAGTGGGACAAGACGATGCGTACGCACTACCGTGGTCAGCATTCAAGCACTTGATGAACGAGAAGTACCGTCCCGGAACCGAGGTCAATAAGCTCAAGACAGAACTTAGAGGGTTACGAACCCAAGGATTTGATATTACCACGTACGAAAGACGATTCAAAGAATTGTGCCTATTGTGTCCGGGAGCATTCGAAGATGAGGAAGAGAAGATCGACGCGTTTGTGAAAGGATTACCGGAAAGAATCCAAGAGGATATAAGTTCACACGAGCCCGCCTCCATACAACAGGCATGTAGAATGGCTCACAAACTAGTGAACCAGATTGAAGAAAGAATTAAAGAACAGACTGCTGAAGAGGCCAATGTGAAGCAAGTCAAAAGAAAGTGGGAGGAAAACGGTGATAAGAATCACCAATACAACAACAACAGCAATTACAACAATAATCGCAATAATTATCCCAACAATCGCAACATCAATCGCAACTACAACAAACGGCCCAACAACAACAACAACAACAGCAACTACAACAATCGTCCCAACAACAATAATAACCGCAACAACAACAACAATCAGAAGCAGCTATGCCAAAGGTGTGAAAAGTATCACTCGGGGTTCTGCACCAAATTTTGAAACAAGTGTAAAAGAAATGGTCATAGCGCGGCGAAGTGTGAGGTCTACGAACCAGGGGTTAATAGAACGAAAGGAACAAATGGTGTCGGAACGAGTAATGGCGAAGCAAGTAGTGTCGGAGCAAGTTATGCCAATGTAGTTTGTTATAAATGTGGAAAACTGGGCCACATTATTAGAAATTGCCCGAACCAGGAGAACACGAATGGACAAGGCCGCGGAAGAGTTTTCAATATTAATGCGGCAGAGGCACAGGAAGACCCGGAGCTTGTTACGGGTACGTTTCTTATTGACAAAATCTGCTTACATTTTATTTAATTCGGGTGCGGGTAGAAGCTATATGAGTAGAGATTTTTGTGCTAAATTAAGTTGTCCATTGACGCCTTTGGATAGTAAATTTTTACTCGAATTAGCAAATGGTAAATTAATTTCAGCAGATAATATATGTCGGAATCGAGAAATTAAACTGGTTAGCGAAACATTTAAGATTGATTTGATACCATTAGAGTTAGGGAGTTTTGATGTGATAATCGGGATGGACTGGTTGAAAGAAGTGAAAGCAGAGATCGTTTGTTACAAAAATGTAATTCGCATTATACGAGAAAAAGGAAAACCCTTAATGGTGTACGGAGAAAAGGGCAACACGAAGCTACATCTTATTAGTAATTTGAAGGCACAAAAACTAATAAGAAAAGGTTGCTATGCTGTTCTAGCACACGTCGAGAAAGTACAAACAGAAGAAAGAGCATCAATGATGTTCCCATTGCAAAAGAATTTCCCGATGTATTTCCGAAAGAATTACCGGGATTACCCCCACATCGATCCGTTGAATTTCAAATAGATCTTGTACCAGGAGCTGCACCAATAGCTCGTGCTCTTTACAGACTCGCACCCAGCGAGATGAAAGAACTGCAATGCCAATTACAAGAACTTTTAGAGCGTGGTTTTATTCGACCAAGCACATCACCGTGGGGAGCTCCTGTTTTGTTTGTCAAGAAGAAAGATGGTACATTCAGGTTGTGTATCGAATACCGAGAGTTGAACAAACTTACCATCAAGAACCGCTACCCACTACCGAGAATTGATGACTTATTTGATCAACTACAAGGCTCGTCTGTTTATTCAAAGATTGACTTACGTTCCGGGTATCATCAAATGCGGGTGAAAGAAGATGATATTCCAAAGACTGCTTTCAGAACACGTTACGGTCATTACGAGTTTATGGTCATGCCGTTTGGTTTAACTAATGCACCAGCTGTGTTCATGGACCTTATGAACCGAGTGTGTGGACCATACCTTGACAAGTTTGTCATTGTTTTCATTGATGACATACTTATTTACTCAAAGAATGACCAAGAACACGGTGAACATTTGAGAAAGGTGTTAGAAGTATTGAGGAAGGAAGAATTGTACGCTAAGTTTTCAAAGTGTGCATTTTGGTTGGAAGAAGTTCAATTCCTCTGTCACATAGTGAACAAAGAAGGTATTAAGGTGGATCCGGCAAAGATAAAAACTGTTGAAAAGTGGGAAACCCCAAAAACTCCAAAACACATACGCCAGTTTTTAGGACTAGCTGGTTACTACAGAAGGTTCATCCAAGACTTTTCCAGAATAGCAAAACCCTTGACTACATTAACACATAAAGGGAAGAAATTTGAATGGAATGATGAACAAGAGAAAGCGTTTCAGTTATTGGAGAAAAAGCTAACTACGGCACCTCTATTGTCATTGCCTGAAGGGAATGATGATTTTGTGATTTATTGTGACGCATCAAAGCAAGGTCTCGGTTGTGTATTAATGCAACGAACGAAGGTGATTGCTTATGCGTCTAGACAATTGAAGATTCACGAACAAAATTATACGACGCATGATTTGGAATTAGGCGCGGTTGTTTTTGCATTAAAGACTTGGAGGCACTACTTATATGGGGTCAAAAGTATTATATATACCGACCACAAAAGTCTTCAACACATATTTAATCAGAAACAACTGAATATGAGGCAGCGTAGGTGGATTGAATTGTTGAATGCTTACGACTTTGAGATTCGTTACCACCCGGGGAAGGCAAATGTGGTAGCCGATGCCTTGAGCAGGAAGGACAGAGAACCCATTCGAGTAAAATCTATGAATATAATGATTCATAATAACCTTACTACTCAAATAAAGGAGGCGCAACAAGGAGTTTTAAAAGAGGGAAATTTAAAGGATGAGATACCCAAAGGATCGGAGAAGCATCTTAATATTCGGGAAGATGGAACCCGGTATAGGGCTGAAAGGATTTGGGTACCAAAATTTGGAGATATGAGAGAAATGGTACTTAGAGAAGCTCATAAAACCAGATACTCAATACATCCTGGAACGGGGAAGATGTACAAGGATCTCAAGAAACATTTTTGGTGGCCGGGTATGAAAGTCGATGTTGCTAAATACGTAGGAGAATGTTTGACGTGTTCTAAGGTCAAAGCTGAACATCAGAAACCATCAGGTCTACTACAACAACTTGAAATCCCGGAATGGAAATGGGAAAACATTACCATGGATTTCATTACTAAATAGCCAAGGACTGCAAGTGGTTATGATACTATTTGGGTAATAGTTGATCATCTCACCAAGTCAGCACACTTCCTGCCAATAAGAGAAGATGACAAGATGGAGAAGTTAGCACGACTGTATTTGAAGGAAGTCATCTCCAGACATGGAATACCAATCTCTATTATCTCTGATAGGGATGGCAGATTTATTTCAAGATTCTGGAAGACATTACAGCAAGCATTAGGAACTCGTCTAGACATGAGTACTGCCTATCATCCACAAACTGATGGACAGAGCGAAAGGACGATACAAACGCTTGAAGACATGCTACGAGCATGTGTTATTGATTTCGGAAACAGTTGGGATCGACATCTACCGTTAGCAGAATTTTCCTACAACAACAGCTACCATTCAAGCATTGATATGGCGCCGTTTGAAGCACTTTATGGTAGAAAGTACAGGTCTCCGATTTGTTGGAGTGAAGTGGGGGATAGACAGATTACGGGTCCGGAGATTATACAAGAAACTACCGAGAAGATCATCCAAATTCAACAACGGTTAAAAACCGCCCAAAGTCGACAAAAGAGCTACGCTGACATTAAAAGAAAAGATATAGAATTTGAAATTGGAGAGATGGTCATACTTAAAGTTGCACCTTGGAAAGGCGTTGTTCGATTTGGTAAACGAGGGAAATTAAATCCAAGGTATATTGGACCATTCAAGATTATTGATCGTGTCGAACCAGTAGCTTACTGACTTGAGTTACCTCAACAACTCGCGGCTGTACATAACACTTTCCACGTCTCGAATTTGAAGAAATGTTTTGCTAAAGAAGATCTCACTATTCCGTTAGATGAAATCCAAATCAACGAAAAACTCCAACTCATCGAAGAACCCGTCGAAATAATGGATCGTGAGGTTAAAAGACTTAAGCAAAACAAGATACCAATTGTTAAGGTTCGATGGAATGCTCGTAGAGGACCCGAGTTCACCTGGGAGCGTGAAGATCAGATGAAGAAGAAATACCCGCATCTATTTCCAGAAGATTCGTCAACACCTTCAACAGCTTAAAATTTCGGGACGAAATTTATTTAACGGGTAGGTACTGTAGTGACCCGAACTTTTCCATGTTTATATATATTAATTGAGATTGATATTTACATGATTAAATGTTTCCAACATGTTAAGCAATCAAACTTGTTAAGACTTGATTAATTGAAATCTGTTTCATATAGACAATTGACCACCCAAGTTGACCGGTGATTCACGAACGTTGAAACTTGTAAAAACTATATGATGACATATATATGAATATATAAATAGTTAAAATGATACTATGATAAGTAAACATATCATTAAGTATATTAACAATGAACTACATATGTAAAAACAAGACTACTAACTTAATAATTTTTAAACGAGACATATATGTAACGATTATCGTTGTAAAGACATTTAATGTATATATATCATATTAAGAGATATTCATACATGATAATATCATGATAATATAATAATTTAAAATCTCATTTGATATTATAAAGATTGGGTTAACAACATTTAACAAGATCGTTAACCTAAAGGTTTCAAAACAACACTTACATGTAACGACTAACGATGACTTAACGACTCAGTTAAAATGTATATACATGTAGTGTTTTAATATGTATTTATACACTTTTTAAAGACTTCAATATACTTATCAAAATACTTCTACTTAACAAAAATGCTTACAATTACATCCTCATTCAGTTTCATCAACAATTCTACTCGTATGCACCCGTATTCGTACTCGTACAATACACAGCTTTTAGATGTATGTACTATTGGTATATACACTCCAATGATCAGCTCTTAGCAGCCCATGTGAGACACCTAACACATGTGGGAACCATCATTTGGCAACTAGCATGAAATATCTCATAAAATTACAAAAATATGAGTAATCATTCATGACTTATTTACATGAAAACAAAATTACATATCCTTTATATCTAATCCATACACCAACGACCAAAAACACCTACAAACACTTTCATTCTTCAATTTTCTTCATCTAATTGATCTCTCTCAAGTTCTATCTTCAAGTTCTAAGTGTTCTTCATATATTCTACAAGTTCTAGTTACATAAAATCAAGAATACTTTCAAGTTTGCTAGCTCACTTCCAATCTTGTAAGGTGATCATCCAACCTCAAGAAATTTTTGTTTCTTACAGTAGGTTATCATTCTAATACAAGGTAATAATCATATTCAAACTTTGGTTCAATTTCTATAACTATAACAATCTTATTTCAAGTGATGATCTTACTTGAACTTGTTTTCGTGTCATGATTCTGCTTCAAGAACTTCGAGCCATCCAAGGATCCGTTGAAGCTAGATCCATTTTTCCCTTTTCCAGTAGGTTTATCCAAGGAACTTAAGGTAGTAATGATGTTCATAACATCATTCGATTCATACATATAAAGCTATCTTATTCGAAGGTTTAAACTAGTAATCACTAGAACATAGTTTAGTTAATTCTAAACTTGTTCGCAAACAAAAGTTAATCCTTCTAACTTGACTTTTAAAATCAACTAAACACATGTTCTATATCTATATGATATGCTAACTTAATGATTTAAAACCTGGAAACACGAAAAACACCGTAAAACCGGATTTACGCCGTCGTAGTAATACCGCGGGCTGTTTTGGGTTAGTTAATTAAAAACTATGATAAACTTTGATTTAAAAGTTGTTATTCTGAGAAAATGATTTTTATTATGAACATGAAACTATATCCAAAAATTATGGTTAAACTCAAAGTGGAAGTATGTTTTCTAAAATGGTCATCTAGACGTCGTTCTTTCGACTGAAATGACTACCTTTATAAAAACGACTTGTAACTTATTTTTCCGACTATAAACCTATACTTTTTCTGTTTAGATTCATAAAATAGAGTTCAATATGAAACCATAGCAATTTAAACGGATTTAAAATGAAGAAGTTCCGGGTAAAACAAGATTGGATAATTTTTCTCATTTTAGCTACGTGAAAATTGGTAACAAATCTATTCCAACCATAACTTAATCAACTTGTATTGTATATTATGTAATCTTGAGATACCATAGACACGTATACAATGTTTCGACCTATCATGTCGACACATCTATATATATTTCGGAACAACCATAGACACTCTATATGTGAATGTTGGAGTTAGCTATACAGGGTTGAGGTTGATTCCAAAATATATATAGTTTGAGTTGTGATCAATACTGAGATACGTATACACTGGGTCGTGGATTGATTCAAGATAATATTTATCGATTTATTTTTGTACATCTAACTGTGGACAACTAGTTGTAGGTTACTAACGAGGACAGCAGACTTAATAAACTTAAAACATCAAAATATATTAAAAGTGTTGTAAATATATTTTGAAAATACTTTGATATATATGTATATATTGTTATAGGTTCGTGAATCAACCAGTGGCCAAGTCTTACTTCCCGACGAAGTAAAAATCTGTGAAAGTGAGTTATAGTCCCACTTTTAAAATCTAATATTTTTGGGATGAGAATACATGCAGGTTTTATAAATGATTTACAAAATAGACACAAGTACGTGAAACTACATTCTATGGTTGAATTATCGAAATTGAATATGCCCTTTTTATTAAGTCTGGTAATCTAAGAATTAAGGAACAGACACCCTAATTGACGCGAATCCTAAAGATAGATCTATCGGGCCCAACAAGCCCCATCCAAAGTACCGGATGCTTTAGTACTTCGAAATTTATATCATATCCGAAGGGTGTCCCGGAATGATGGGGATATTCTTATATATGCATCTTGTTAATGTCGGTTACCAGGTGTTCACCATATGAATGATTTTTATCTCTATGTATGGGATGTGTATTGAAATATGAAATCTTGTGGTCTATTATTATGATTTGATATATATAGGTTAAACCTATAACTCACCAACATTTTTGTTGACGTTTTAAGCATGTTTATTCTCAGGTGATTATTAAGAGCTTCCGCTGTCGCATACTTAAATAAGGACGAGATTTGGAGTCCATGTTTGTATGATATTGTGTAAAAACTGCATTCAAGAAACTTATTTTGTTGTAACATATTTGTATTGTAAACCATTATGTAATGGTCGTGTGTAAACAGGATATTTTAGATTATCATTATTTGATAATCAACGTAAAGCTTTTTAAACCTTTATTGATGAAATAAAGGTTATGGTTTGTTTTAAAATGAATGCAGTCTTTGAAAAACGTCTCATATAGAGGTCAAAACCTCGCAACGAAATCAATTAATATGGAACATTTTTAATCAATAAGAACGGGACATTTCTGGTAGACTGTAGCTTGATCAACTAAGTCGTGTGCTCGTACAAGCCGCCGATCCTCATATTGTCATTTATTGTTATATGCTAGTTCAGGAAATTTTCATAATTGTGATCCCTTGCATGTTTAGTGACTTATGCTTGGTCTGTTAGATAGTATCCATTCACTTAGCTGTGCGCTAATTCCCCCACATTTCCACCCTTGTAGGTTTAGGTACTGCTGATTAGGATAGGTGTTACGGACTGGCTGAAGACATGTTTGACTATTAGCCGAACTCTGATGTTGTCATATTTTGAAATATTTTACGTAACACCGTTGTTTTGCAAAGCTATATTGAATATTAACTAAGTTGGTTTCTTAACTATAGTTGTAAATATTAACTAAGGTTATTTGATTTAAAAAAAATTAGGGTGTTACAATAAGTATATATTAACTATATTAACAAATTATTTTAGAAATATTCATATATAACAATTTAGTTATTTTTAATATAACATTAAACAGATATATATATATATATATATATATATATATATATATATATATATATATATATATATATATATATATATATATATAACTATAAAAACATTAATCATTTTGAATGTATACACAAATTAAAAATATATGTTATTAATATAAAAGTGGTGTAACTAATAAATTCATATATATATATATATTCATTCGATTATGATTATATGAAATAATGGATATACAAATGATATAGGTTCGTGAATCTGAGGCCAACCCTGCACTTATTCGGTGTCGTCATATGTATTTTACTACAAAATACAGTATAGTGAGTTCATTTGATTCCCTATTACTCTTTACATTTTTGGGCTGAGAATACCTGCGCTGCTTTATAACTGATTTACAGCTATTTTATTTAATGCCTTTGAAATCTATATTTTGATCTTAGAATACATGAAGTGTTTTTATAAATGATTGACGAAATAGACACAAATATTCAAAACTACATTTTATGATAGAATTATTTGGATTCAGAGGTTCGATTTCTATAAAGATTGTATTATCGACCATCGGTGAGATGATTTTGTCATTGCACGCACGCATTAGCTCCCGAAATGGTTCGATTTTTGTAGTTAGTAATGGAGAGATATTTTGCATTGCACGCACGTACTAGCTACTGTTTTAGCTACCATCGGCGAGATGATTTTGCATTGCACGCATGCATTAGCTCCCGATGTATTGTATAGTATTGTATTCGATTCTGTAATTAGTAACGGAGGGATGATTTTGTCATTGCACGCACGCATTAGCTCCTGTTTTAGCTACCCTCGGAGAGATGATTTTGCATTGCACGCACGCATTAGCTCCCATTGTAAAATTATATTGTATTAACTACCACGGTGAGATGATTTTGCATTGCACGCACGCATTAGCTACCGTTGTTGAGTTGTTTGAAAGGTTCCGGTGTTCTTCATATGAATGATTTTACAGCAGGAGTAGACCTGCACAGATTGTTTTCTAAATATGAGTATCTTGTGGTCTATTATACTATTGGAAATGACTATTTATGATAAACTAATGAACTCACCAACCTTTTGGTTGACACTTTAAAGCATGTTTATTCTCAGGTATTAAAGAAATTTTCCGCTGTGCATTAGCTCATTTTAAGGATATTACTTGGAGTCATTCATGGCATATTTCGAAAGACGTTGCATTCGAGTCGTTAAGTTCATAATGATTAGTATTGAGTCAATTATAGTTGGTTGTATTATGAAATGGTATCCATGCCGTCAAATTTTGATGTAAAGAAAGTTTGTCTCTTAAAAACGAATGCAATGTTTGTAAAATGTATCATATAGAGGTCAAATACCTCGCGATGAAATCAACTATTGTGAATTGTTTATAATGTATATGAACGGGTCATTTCAGGTTAGTTACTCTTGGGTCTTTATAATCTAATCTTACCCAAAAATCCAAAAATCGTCAACAATTTGATTTTTTTTATCATTGACCCAAACCCTAACCCTTAAACAAATTAAAGTAAAGAAAATTGAGTTTAGAACATAACACCACAATCAAAACGTAGCTAGTGGCTAGATGAACAACTTTAAAACTCGCGCTTTGACCCGAATCAAGCTTCTTCCTCCTTGATTTGAGCTTTCTCACACTACAACTCTATCTCTCTCTAAAATTTAAGTGGTAGAGATAAGGTTGGTGTAAGAGGAGTAATGACACTCCTAAACTGATCTTGGGGCTTTAAATTCATCCATCTTGTGAAAATACCAAAATGCCCCTCATTAAATAAATAAAACAAAGAAATTTTTGCCAAGCCCTAGCCGCGCCGCGGCCCAACTTTAAAAACGAAACCCGCCAGCAATATAAATATATACAAATGTACATTTTGAAACTTAGGTCTTACAAATCCATGCACGCTTTGACTGGAATCATACGTGCATGACGCAAAACATTGTTCAACGACTCGGCTGTGTTTGTTGTTAAGTTACCCCAATGCAAACGAAAGCTGTCTCTATACAAATTCCACTTATGAAGATCAGCGTCTTCTAAATATTTCCAAGCCGCCTCACTCAATGTTTTAATTCCACGCACTGCAAGTTTGTATCTATTACTTTGCATCGTGGAACCGTCCCTCCAACACAAGCAATAACAATGATGCCAACCATATTGTTGGTTAGCCATCGCATTAAGTATACCTACATGATGATCAGATATAACACACAAATCTCTGTTACTGACATTAACATGTGTTTGGACCAATTCCAAAAACCAAGCCCAAGTCTCGTTTGATTCATTATCAACTACTGCAAATGCAACAGGCAGAATTTTCCCGTTAGCATTTTTGGCTACCGCTGTAAGCATCTTGCCAATGTAGTTACCCTTCAAATGAGTCCCATCAATACAAAGTATAGGAATACATTGTTGGTACGCCATAATAGCGGGGCCAAATGCCCAGAATACATATTTGAATGTGTGGACACCATATTCTACTTGAGGGCCAAACGCCCATCGAACAATAGTATCCGGATTGGTATGAAGCAATTCATCGACATATGTGGGCAATTCTGCCAAGTTTCTTTGCCAAGTTCCAAAGAAACATTCAATTGCAATACGCCTAAAATTCCAAGCCTTTGCGTAAGAGATATCCACTTTCCAAACTTTTTTTACATGAGTTTGGATGTGTTTAATCTCATACGCAATATCTTGACAAATATAAGATATAATATCAGTAGCAACTATACTGGAGGTTAAGCAACGATTGTTGTTACTTTGCACGCTTCCATAGCAAATGTGTCCCTCAAACCATTTTGTAATTATCCACACATTATCCTTATTTTTCATTGTAGCAGCTACCATCCAAGGACATCGTCTATGTTGGTTTGGACCATTTTAATGAGGACTATTTGTGTAACAAATTGCTTTATAATATTTTGGCCTGCTATCTTCCACAAATATTTCTCTCTGTCGATCGATATTCCAATTCCTAACATCGGATACAAGTTCTTCTTTATTTCAAAAAACCATTCATTTTCTAATTACACCGTCATCGTTATAACAATCCCATCCTAGCCCGTCATCCTCATCGAACGCAGGTCGACCAGAATCTTCTTCAACATTAAGAAACTCGAAATGATGGTTTACGGTAGGTTGGATCGGCTTCTCGATCACATTTTGATCATCTTCAGATATATCACCTTCAACACTATAATTCTCTACCGAATCATCACTAGTTGCTGACGCACCATCGTCGGAATTTACTTCTTCATTTTGTTCTTTAGCCACCTCTTCATCTTCATCTTCATCTTCATCTACAAATACACCTCCTGATTGAGATGTGGATGTACCACCGGCCCCAGTTTGTGTAACTTTAGAAGACTAAATTAAACTTTGTAACTGATTAACAAAACCGGATCCTTGTGTCGAAAAGACTTGCTCAAACTAAATTTCAATTTGACCAATGTAATGTGCATTTTGACTAGCCAAAAAGAACATTATTTCCAAAGACTTATCGTCGTGAATTTCAGTCTAACACGCATTGCCGAAGTAATCATTCCACATAATCATCTTCAATATATGAGTTCTAGGATCAGCATCCACAGATTTATAAGCCATTTCGTTTAACTGTATGCAATTAATCTTTTGGTATAGTGGAAAACTGGTTCTAAGTGATGTTTCATCATCAGTTAACCACCCATTTTGAAAAGTAATTCTACTACCCCAAATAAAATGAACCATAAAACCAGTAAATTCGAACATTGTATGTGATGAATATAATGGTGTTTTAGTGTTTTAAGTAATATGAGGTGTTTTAGTGATTAAAGAACAAGATGTAATCACTATGGAAAGATTAATTGATTCCAATCATAACTCTATAAATAAAATTTTTGGCTGGCAAATTCAAATGCAAACTCAAATAATGACATGATAGATTGCAGCTTTGCAGTAATAATACACTGAAAAATACAGTAATAATACACTGAAAAACTGAAAAAAGCAAAAAATATCAGGGTCCAAACCGGCATTTGAAAGGCCGGTTTGTAGTGAATCAGTATTTGTCAGAAACTTATATATGGTTAGGGTTTATGAGGACCCAAACCGACAAATGAAATGCCGGTTTGAAACTTGACTGACAAACCGACATTTTAAACATCGGTTTACCTATTTCTATAATTTTTTTTGAAAAACCATTTCTGTAATTACCCTAACAAAAAAAACCATTTAAAAAAAAATTATAGATAAGTATAATCTTGTGAAATAATATTTTAAGATTATATTATTTTATTATATGTTATGTTATTGTTATTGTTATTTAGTTTAATATATATATATATATATATATATATATATATATATATATATATATATATATATATATATATATATAAGTATCATATAAATCTATCTAAAAGGATGATGTTATAAATAAGGATTATTCAAGCTTAAAAAAATTAAAAAATAAACTAAACCCTTCATGATGATGTCATTAACATAATTAATTATATTTAATAAAAATATTAGCATGATAATTTATAATATATGAAGTATTATTTACAACCTTATGATACAATACCTCTATAACCATATGTACAATATTTGAAATATTATGTACAACCTTATGGTAAAACACTCCATGGCCATATGTATAATATTTTAAGCATTATGTACAACCTTATGATCAAACACCCCTAACCATATGTACAAACTTTAAAACATATTGTACAATCTTTTACAAATACCCCATGAACACATGTATTAATTTTAAAGCATATTGTACAACCCTCATACAATAATTGTATTTTAATTTTTAAAAAAAAAATTCAAGAGTCATATGTTATTACTAATAATTATTATTAAAAATATAAATACTCAGTTATAGAGAAAACGTTATTAATATAATTATAGTTATAATTATTATATTACTCCATACCATTATTCAAATATGGGTTCTCTTCACGGGATTAATTACGTTACATATGTATGCGAAATATATGTCTCCATAAAAGGTTATAATGTAGGCTTATATGATAAGGAAAATAGTAATTGTGATGAAAGTTGAAAGAAGGTGTTATGAGAATAAATGTAGTTCATTTATCCTGACTAAGTTAAGTATATTAATATGTTTATAAAAATAACGACATGTTTCTTAGTCGGAATCCGTGGTTCCACGGGTCATTAAACTAAATGACTTTAGCATTTAGACCACTTAATACATAAAACATATCATTAAACTATTTTATTTACACAAACTCGTGGTTTCACGAGTCATTTCACTAGTATGTATGTGTGTGTGTGTGTGTGTGTTCATATATATATATATATATATATATATATATATATATATATATATATCAAATTTTTTTTGCTTAGGTGTCATTTTCTTATTAAATTGAATGAATTTTTAATTATAATTTAATATATACATATAGATATAGAATGACATATATAGATAGATTTATATATATCTATAGTTTCTATAAAAATCCTATTATAATGACGATGTTTTTATTAGGCTAATTCTTTTATTAAGAAAAAATCAAAAATAAAAAGAAAAAATTCTAGGTCACTTAGATGATGTCATTAACCTTAAGTATTTTCTAATTAAAAAATATTGTACTATAGTAACTAAGTATTTAATAACTTAAATAAATTATTACTCCGTAATTTTCTGTTTTTCATTATCTTTCTCTATTCACCTGGTTAGACTTTTGCACGCTTCATTAAAAAAAAACCTAGACAAAAAGCACGCCTCCTCTTCCTCTTCACTCTTCACCTGTCCCTATTAAATGCACCCCTTTTTTTATTCTTCTTTCATTACACCTACTACTATCAGAATAAATTAAAATTATGGTTTGTGAAGTGCAAAAGGATTATCGATAAGGGTCGATGAAAATTAGGGTTCATTGAATAATGTTGTATCACTCCATCATTCACTATCAACAACTGGACTCAAAAATAAATCACTACATCTTCATCTAGAAGAACTTTAAATTAGGGTTCGCCAAGTGCAAAAGGGTTATCGATACTCTGAGATGCGTTGATAAAGAAAAGGCAAAATTTAATTTGAAAGAAAAATTAAATTACCATTAATTATCAAGTGCTTTATTTCATTCTTCAAGCATTTCTTTTTCAGTATTGAAGTCACCTCTGTTCACATCATCTTCTTTTTAGGTAATATCAATTTTTCATTCATTTTAGGGGGTTTTCACTCATTTTGTGACTTTAGATTTTTATATTTTAGATTCTACGGAGTATTGTTTATTATTCCTTCAATTTCATATTTGCATATTATATATCTTTGGTGAAAAGACTGTTTCAATTTGAAGACTATTCAAATATAATATTGCAGTAAGGTTACGATTTTATCAATTTATATCAAGGTTGTTTATTTTAGAAAATTTGTTTGCTTTCTTTTAATTTTAATTTTAAATTGTTATTGTTAATTGTTATATATATGGTTTTTGATGTAGTACATGTATATTAAGTTAGAAATCTAAGTTAAGTAGCTATTGATGGTTGTATTTCTTTAAGCTTAAAGATTTATAAAATGTATGATGTTTGAATGCAAAGTGTTTATTAAAATGTATATGTTTCATAACATTGATCACTATATACAGTTTAACTTTTTGCACATATGAATATGTATTATTATCACATGAACACTATGTTTTGCTTCTATATTATTAACGAATGGTTTATGTATGGATATGTATTTTCATCAGATAAATACTAAATCACCACATGTATGTTGATGGCATAATTGGAGGGAGATAATGATGTTAGTCCTTGCAGTCTTGCAGAGAGTCACATCAACACCAATCCCTATGATGAGTTATCTTAATGATTATGAGGTATGTTTTCTTTTCTCAAGAACCGATAAGATTTGTAATGCAAGTCTTCAAAATCAAATGGCTTTTTAATGGTTGCCTAATATTATAACTATTAGTTTTTACTAATTTATTTGTGTTATTTTATTCTTTCAAGGCTTCCACAGTGTGATATGCACTTTGATCTATTGACTAGGTTTGTTAAATATTAGTTTATAAAATCAAATATATTATACTAATTATTTTAATTATTGTACTCACTGTTGGTACCCTTCATTAGAAAAAACATTGATAAATATATTGATGTTTAAGTTTGATTTGTTAGTTACATGTATGGATTTTGATTTAGATTCTTCATGAATTTGGCAATGTTGGAATTCAGTACCTATTAACAGGGACTTTACCAAGTTACGTATCTGCTTTGAAAGCTTGCTTGTACGGATTTGTTTGTAGGTTTAGATTTGACTCATGATGTTCCGAAGGTACAAGATGAAATTTGAACAAATTGAGCTTTACCTAGATCAGTAGTCATTATTTCTACTTATTTTGTTTAGTCATTCTTTAATATATTTTAACTGATTCTTTTTTGTATTTGGTGCAACATGATTGTATCGATCAGATACCAGATATATGTATTAGTCCGTACTTTATTATAGTTTTAGTTGTTTGTGGTAATTTTAACTCATCTACTATTAAGAGATTTTATCTTACTGTTAAAAAAGTGGTGAAATGTTGGATGCTTGAAATTGATTGATTGACCTTAAAAGGTTTACTTTATCTGGTGATGTATTGTACTGATGCCAGAATTTATATACCCACAAAATTTGAGGGGACACCAGACTTTGTTGTATATAGCAGCTGGGAAGGCAGAGGTGGAAAGACTTATGAACTATGGTAGGAATGTGAATAAACCAGTTGTTGCTTTTGGTCCATCAGACTCAAGTATATGGTCATGTCTTAGTTAGAAGTAAGTTTTTAATGTTGAATTATCTTTCGTTTTATCTGAAGTTGTAGTTTTAATCCATGGTTTATAGTTAGGACATATCATCATTGTTTATTTCTTTCCTTTATTTTGTTTGTAGCTCATCAAAGATTACTATTTATACATACATGGCATGCTGTAACGATCCGTCCTAATCCACCTGGACGAAGTCATCAACATCTGGTCCCATCGCGAGGTACTAACCTAAATATGCCATGCACGACTTCATATAATATCTTTAGAATGAGCAAATGCACATCGGAAGATTTCTTTCATACCTGAGAATAAACATGCTTAAAAGTATCAACCAAAAGGTTGGTGAGTTCATAGGTTTATCATAACAATCATTTTAGTATATTAATAGACCACAAGATTTTCATCTATAAATATATGTACACACGCAAGTGTATAAAGGTATTCTATAAGTTGTTGAGCGCTTCGGTAACCATACTTAACATTTAATGTGGCATGTTCCCTTTATTATGAAATCTACCTACACTGTACCAAGTGTAGTAAAACGAAGTACTATGCAACCGTTTACGATACTAGAGCGACTAGCTCGGTTGGGGTGGTCAAACCCGATAGATCTATCAATAGGATTCGCGCTTACATGTTCTTCCAACATGTAAATATTAGTTACCAAGCTATTAGGGAAGATATGCAAGTTGGTACAACTCAACGTAGAATATATTTTAAATACTTGTGTCCATTTCGTAAAACAGTTATAAAACAGCGCATGTATTCTCAGCCCAAAAATATATATAAAAAGGGAGTAATGAAACTCACCGTAATGTATTTTGTAGTAAAAATACATATAACGACATTGAACAAGTGTAGGGTTGGTTTCGGATTCACGAACCTATATTCAATCATGTATATTAATACATGTAATGGTAATCGAACAATTATATATATTATTAGTGATTTTATTTGTTATTTTATTTTATATGTTTTATTAATAACTTAATTAAGTATATTTATCCTTATATAAATAATTAACATTTATTACAAAAGTATTAATATGGTTAGGTTTTATGTCATAAATATATTTTTATAAAAAAAAATCTTCATTTGATATATTAATAATACTAATAATAATAATGGTTAAAATAATACTAATTATGATAATTCTAATATTAATAATAATAATAATAATTTTAATATTAATGATAAAGATAGTACTAATAATAATAATGTTTGTAATGTTAATACTAGTAATGTTTAATGATAATACTAATAATTTTGATATAAATTTTATTAATGATAATAATAATAATAATAATAATAATAATAATAATAATAATAATAATAATAATAATAATAATAATAATAATAATAATAATAATAATAATAATATTCATAAAAATAATAATATTCATAAAAATATAAACTACCTTCTAAAGCCTTATAAAAAAGAATTGCACCAAGACGGGTTTGAACCCGAGACCTCTCGCTTCCCAACAAACACACTAACCATCCAAGCTGTTTCGTTTTTCTGTTTTATAACCCAATCTATATTTATTTAACCCATAATTTCGTGTCTTATCTTCTTTTTCCTCTAAACTAATCTTATCATCATCATTCTTTATAATTCATCATCACCTAGTACACCATTTCGTATCATCATAATCTCATAACCATTTTGAACACTTCGATCATCATACTTTAATTTATGTATCATCTTCAATCTAACGTCATCATTATCATGATCCGTATTATTATTATTACGTTTATCATCATCTTAATCATAATCATATTCATATTTATAATCATAATAATCACTTCGTCATCCTAATCTCGTCAACTTAATTAGTATGATCATAATCAGTTTCTATATTAATTTCCTTGTTCCAGCCCAGTCCAACGGAAGTTGTCTTACGGCCTAAAGGAAAAAAATAGCAGCCCAATCCATATTTCTCAACCCACTAATTAAACAAATCCAATAGAGAAAAGCATACTTATCCCATTTACTATTTTTAAGAAAGGGAAAAGGAATGTGTCGGTTCCTTTTATTCTTTTTTTTTGTCTCGTTAATAGGAACATATACAAGTTTGTGGTAACAGCCTGTCACTTATCTTTATCTCTACCATCTTCATCATTCATTGTTTTCCTTTGACTCGTAAAAATCAGCAATAATAAGATAGCAGGTTCGTATGTATAGCAATCGTTTTTGGTTATCGATGGTTTTTGGGTCAAGTTTTGATTTAAAGCAGAAGAGAATCGTAGCAGCACAGCTCAAGGGTTTTTGTCTTGCTTGGGTTCGAGCAACAGACAAGTACTTTTGTAAATCTTTGGCTTGGCTGCGGTTCACCGATCCAAAAAAAAATATAGAGAAACAGATTACATGAGCTTAGTCGATAACAGTAGTCTGGGTTGGGTTGGTTTAATGAGTTTGTGTTAGGTGTTCTTGACACCAATTCATGATGGCTAGTGTGAGGTTTGAGCTGCAATAGAGGACGCGTAGTGGCGACGGTTACCAGTGGGTTGTCGAGGATGCGTTCTTGGATGGTGTTTAACAATGGTGGTGGTGGAATTGGTTCTCATCGAGAATGGAGAGGGATAAAGAAAACGGTTAATGATTTAACTAATGGTGGACGTGTGTGTGTTTTGATTCAATGAAGAAGGTGATATGTATCTATAAGTTTATGGATATAATATATATAGAGAGATGGTAGGTTATTTGATGGTGTGCTCAGGTTGTGGGCTTTATGATTGTTGATTAGGAAACAAAAAAAATATATATATAAGGTAAATGGTGTAGTGAGTTTTATGAATGAGGAACATAATATTTATTGAGTTATACATATACATTCAACGTGCATAAATCAATCGATATCCATAAATATATATTTTAATAGGTTAGTGGATTAGTAGTTGGCTTCCATAGTGTTTGAAGAAATAGGAATGGAACAAAGTGGTTGTTCTCATATACAGAATTCATATCGACAAACATTCACATGTAAATAGAAATCAGAAGAAAACGATAGATCTGATTGATATAGATAACAGACTTTGTTCTTTTATGTTTTATTTATAATAATATATAAATATAAATATATTAATAATAATAATCCTATTAATAATAATAATAATATCAATAATTCTAAATACATTAATAACAACAATAGGTAAGAATCATAAATTTGATAATTTTAATAATTTAATAATAATAATTAAAATAAGAATAATAACAATAATATTAATAATAACTTTATTAACTTTATACTAATATAAGAATAAAAGAAATTAGAACAATGATAATAATAATATTATTAATGATAACCACATTAAATTGTATTATTTTTATTATAATAATGTTGATAACTATGATAATAATGATGAAAATAATAATATTATTAATGATACTAATAATAATACTAATTACAATAATATTAGTAATAACAATATAACATTTTACATTTATATCCATTTTCTTAATAATATAACAATACTAATATAGATATTAATATTGAAAGTAATAATAATATTACTATAACAATTATAGTTTAACTTATAATTAAATTTATTATATTAGATATTAATATTACATGTTATTAATTTTATGATATATAATAATATTAATAATAATAATAATTCTTAATGACAATACTTAATATTAATAATTCTTAATTCAAATTATTTAATTTTATTATTTCCAATCCCTACATTTATATTTATTTATATGTATATATATATATATATATATGTATATATATATATATATATTTCTAGTTGTTTACAAACAATTGTTCGTGAATCGTCAAGCACAGTCAAAGGTCAATTGAATATATGAACATCGGTTTTCAAAATTTTCTAAACTCTGCATTACATACTTTGCTTATCTTATCGAAATCATATAAAGATTAAGTTTAAATTTGGTCAGAAATTTCTGGGTCGTCACACATGCTGGTGGAGCAAAGCCATCGGTTTACTACCTTTTGAGTTTCATAGTCAACTAAATATGCGTGTATGTCCTACAAATAGAGGTTTGGCTATGTAAGTAACTAGAGGGGGGTAAATAGTTACTGAGTCAATTTTACAAAAATTTCTGTACGTTTTGTTGAACTTGAGCTTGATATAGTTTGATTTGAAATGTTTGTTCTTAAAAACTACGTATAAAAAATATGTATGCGTAAATGTAATAAAAAAGATAAGGGAAGAGAGAACAAACACAACGATATATAGTGGTTCGGGAAGATGTTAACTAATCTTCCTTAATCCACTCCCCAATTCTGCAAATTGAGATTTTTCTTCACTATGATACTCCAAACTCGGTGGAGTGTCCGGATACAACACTAGTACTTTGATAAGCCGCAACTTGTGAACCCTTACGTCCCTTTGAAGACTCCACAATCACCTAAAGCTCTTACCACAAGATCCTAATACACTATCCTAGTGAAAACACAACTACCTTCTAGATCCCTTTAAAAAGATAGTTTACAAGTAAACTTACAACTTAAGCTTACAAGTACTCTAGCTAGAATCACTCTAAAAGATTACAATAAATTATAAGAATGATATCAGTAAGTATAAGTAAATATGAATGCAAGAGGTGAGTCTTCAAATGCTCCAAGCGTTGGCTTTTATAGGAAAGAAAAATCTGCCTGGAAGTTGTACGGCTCACTGCACGGTGGATCGTGGTTCGATCGTGTACCCCTTACATCTGATTCTTATAACCGTTTTTGTCCTTTGAAAATAGTCATTTTCCTTTATTGAATAACTGCAACTGAAAATCAGTTATCTCTGAAATCATCCCCATTACCCTTTTTGTTTTGGACATAAGTGTGGAAGTTGACATGTCCATAAAAGAAAAAAGTCTTCAAGCTTTGACCATTTGTCATTGATTACTTAATAGGGTAATTGCAGAATTTTTTCTCTTGACAAAGCATTATCTTTCAAAACTTCATCAACCTTTCTTAATTACTTGTCACTTTGCTAATGGAAGCATTTTATCCTTTGGAATCTTCTTGCATTTCAAATTAACTAGTTTGAATATAGTTGGAACTTACTTGGAGATTATTACATCCACAACTTACTAGTTCATAATTGCACATACATAAAAATGATACATAAAAGTTATGGGAGAGCAACTCTTTTGTTGTGATTTTTAATGACCATCATTAGTATGTATTTGAATGACATTTTGTAATAAGTGAAAAATAAAATACTTATGTGTTTAACCTTAATTGAGCTTAAAATGTCATTAAGATGTCATTAGGTGTGATTAGTAAAAATTAACATCTTTTGGTTCATAACTCTTTTGAGATAAAAAAGGGAAACTATTATAAGTATGTTTAAAAAGGTTTTATAAATTATATATGCCTCAAAGTGGTCTAACTTAAAGTGGATGAATTTGGTAACAGAGAAAACTGCGGTCGAACTACGATCGACCGTGAGGTTAGCCGTAGATTGACAGTTTTAGAAAAGGTACAATCATTAGTATAGGGCATCTACGGTCATACACACAGTCGACCATGGTGCAGCCGCATAGCCATTTTAGCAAGTTAATTATTTATGTATTGGTCTTTTGTTAGAGATAGTGTAGGCTTATGAACTCATGTCGTCTTACATATGATTAAGCACTTATCTCTTTTGTGTCATCATCAAAACAAAGTGATTAACTTTTAAATATTATGATTGGAATCTTAACCAACATTCTTCCCCTTTTTGATGATGACAAACAAATGAGTAAGTGTTTTAACTATGTGATCTGACATAAGTTGTAACGTCACTTACCATACACTTTCTCCCCCTTTTGTAGAAGCAAAAATGTTAGCTCCCCTTGGAACTAAGCGCGCCCTAGAGTAATGCTCCCCTTTAAATCATACAAGCTTATCAATTGTTCAAGCTTATCTTACATAAGTGTTAACGTCCTGCTTATCAATAGGATGGCTCCTCCTCGAACCAATATTTAACATAAAGAGTAACAAACATAATAAGCATAACAAGTACATGACAATAATTAGTACATAACAAGTTTTTAACCTTAGGACAAGTGTTGTATCTACCCGCCCTTAAACTTATTCTTAACTAACATTAATTGTTCAATGATAAATGTCGTTGGTGCTAAACGCATCGGAGATAGTTGAGCCTTCATTGTCGGAAGAGATAATGATGACCGGATGGGCTTCCCAATAATTGAGAGAAGTTGTGGATACGGGTTGAGGAATTTGAGAAGGATTAATGGCACCAACAAATCAGAAAAGTCGATTAAGGTGGTTTGAGTACGGAAGAGGGCGATTTCCTAGTTCTCGAAGATAGCCCATTCTTTGAGTCGTGAGATAAGCGAGATTTATGGGTTCATGAGTAAGAAGAGACCACATGATAACAACTTCGGTTCCTGAAATGTGAGTGGCGGTAGGGTCCCTACAATAGACATTGTTGTGAATGACATTTAATAGGAGTTGAAGATCATGGCATATTTCGTCATCTCGAATGCGAAGTCGTTAATTGAGGTTTCGTTGTGCTCCCGGAATGGTAATGAGATCTAAAATAGGTTGTAACGGAAATGTGGGGTTAAGTGATCTTAGATCGGTAGAAGGAGTATAGAAGGAACGCCATTGGAAGGGATGGCTATAACGGTTGCGAATTGTTCAAGAGACCAAGTGTAGGGTGTATTGAAAAGTCGAAATGCAACTTGGTCGGGATTTGAAAAATCAAGATGAGCATAAAATTCTCTAATCAACGTTGGATAAATGACTTCATCAAACTCAAGGAATGAGAAGCAACTGTTTTGAGTGAAAAGTTGAGTTAGTTTGGGAAATTCGGTATGATGAACAACACGCTCTTCATGAAGTGTTCGAGTTTCCATGTGTTGCCTATTGTTTGTAATACGTTAATTTCTCGTGTTGGTCATTTCCTAGAAAAGCCACATTTTTAGCAAAATATTCAAGTTTATTATAAAATTTTGAATAACTATATGCTAAACATGTGTAGATTAGTCCTTGTCTAGACTCATTTTGGAAACAAAATTTTGAAAGTAAATTGGAGCATTTTTATTTTGAAAATTTAGACAAGTTTCATCATTTTGCTTTATGTTTGTCAAGTATAGATACTAGTCATGAGGTTTACAAGTATCATAATGATTTGTTCAAACATATGTGTGTGCATGAGTGGGTTTAAAAGGTTAAAACATATATGAGATTTTATTCAAGAAACTACTATTATGGCACATTTGATAAGTAATGCTTTTCATAACAATTTTTACTCATATAATTAAGGAATTCATGCAAGAAAACAAGTGTTCCTATTAGTTTGGAAGGACTCTTACATAATTAAACAAGTATAGGCAAAATTAAAATAAGTTTTTGGATGCTTACCTTGAAGAAAATTGAAAGAGTTTGGACCACTTTTGGAGAATACTTGAAAATTGGACAAAAGAAAATCTAGTGATCCAGTTGTTGGGGTTTAAAGAAGAGATGTGGTTGGTGGAAAAGTTGTTTGAATATTAAAGAGAGTACATAAAAGACAAAGGAAAATGTCAGAAGCCAGGCGGTTGCCCACACGGTCGACCGTAGTTCGACCGTGCGTGATCTGTAGGAAATTTTACGGAGTATGTTCCATCATTCCCAACCCATTCCTAAGTAAGTTAAAGGTCTCCTTTTTAAGGGCCTTAGTGAATATTTCAGCTATGTTTTCAGCAGATTCTACCTTGTCTATCACAATATTACCATTTTGGATGTGGTCACGAAGGAAGTGGTGCCTAATGTCTATGTGTTTAGTCCTAGAGTGGAATATTTGATTTTTAGATAAGTCTATAGCACTTTTGTTATCACAGCATATGGGTATTCCGGATGAGATGATATCGTAATCAAGGAAGGTTTGCTTCATCCATAACACTTGTGTGCATGCTCTTCCTATAGCTACATATTCGGCTTCGGTGGTAAACAATGCAACGGACGTTTGATTCTTCGAGAACCATGATGTTAAGCAAAGACCCACGAACGCGTATACTCCGCTTGTTCTCTTTTTATCAATCATAGATCCTCTGTGATCGAAATCCGCAAAACACATATTATCAACCACGGTGAACTTTGGATACCATAACCCAAGATGCATTGTTCCCTTTAAGTATCAAAAGATCCTTTTGACAGCCTTAACGTGTGATGTCTTTGGATTTTCTTGAAATCTTGCACACAAGCACACACTAAACAAGATATCGGGCCGACTTGCCGTTAAATATAGAAGGGATCCAATCATTCCCCTATATTTAGTGCTATCGAACGGTTCTCCTTTTCCTTCTAAAGTAAGCTTCACATTTGTTGCCATAGGAGTCGCCATTGGTTTTAAGTTCTCCAATCCAAACTTTTTGATCATTTCATGAATGTACTTTTGTTGATCGATGAATATTTCATCTTCTAGTTGTTTGATTTGAAGACCGAGAAAGAACTTAAGTTCACCCATCATGCTCATTTCAAATTCATCATGCATTAACTTAGAAAACTCATTGCTAAGAGATTCGTTAGTAGAACCAAATACAATATCATCAACATATATTTGAACTATAACTAAATCATTTTCATGCCTTTTAATAAAGAGTGTATTATCAATTTTTCTCATTTCGTAGTCGTGATTTATTAAAAAGGTTCTAAGTCTTTCATTCCATGCTCTAGGAGCTTGTTTAAGTCCATAAAGGGCCTTTTTAAGTTTAAAAACATGATATGGTTTTTCGAAATCTTCAAACCCCGGAGGTTGTGACACATATACTTCTTCATTTATGACACCATTTAGAAAAGCACTTTTAACATCCATTTGATAAAATTTGAAGTTATTGACACATGCATATGCAAGAAGTATTCTTATAGACTCTAGCCTAGCGACGGGGGAAAATGTTTCATTATAATCAATTCTCTCTTGTTGGCTATATCCTTGTGCAACTAGTCTAGCTTTGTTTCTAACTACATCGCCATCTTCATCTAGTTTATTTCTATAACCCCATCTGGTACCTATGATATTGCTCTCACTAGGTATAGAAACCAAATCCCATACATCACTCCTTTGGAATTGATTTAATTCCTCTTTCATTGCATCTACTCAACTTTCATCTAATAGAGCTTCCTTAATATTTTTGGGTTCTATTTGGGAGATGAAAGCATAGTTAGCAATTAGATTAAATGCTTGAGACCTAGTGGTTCTAGTATTGATATCTCCTATGACTTGTTCTATAGGGTGATCCCTGTGATGACCCGGGAATTTCCGATCAAATTTAAACTTGAATCTTATTTGATTTCGATACGATAAGCAAAGTCTGTAATGTTGATGTTTCAAAAACTTTAAACTGTGTTCATGTATACATTTAACCTTTTGACCATTCCCGACGATTCACGAACAAATATTTGTAAATAGATATGTATATATATATATATATATATATATAAATATATTTATATAATAAATGTTATTAATTGTTTGTATGAAATTATTGTTATAAATAAATATTAATGTTAATGTTAATATCATTATTGTGAATATTATCATTTTAACATTATATATAGATATAAAAATACGATACATTTAATTTGTCATATTATTACTAATATTATTGTTATCATTATTAATATCATTATTGTTAATATTATTATTAATTATATTATTATTATTATTAGTATATTTATTATTAAAAAACCTAATTGTTTATTAATACTAATTATATATAGTAATGAAATATAAATACAGATATAAAAACATACATATATATATGTATACTAATATATATATACAGATACATTATATGAATTAGTAGTATTAATGTATTAATAATATAATTATTAATTTAGATTAATTAAATAAGGATTACAAGATCAGTTTCAATTACATAATCAAAAATCTGTTTCATAACTACATCAAACTGTATATAATCTTTGTTTCCTGTCTGATCGAATCTTCTATCACATTCATTTAATCGTACAAATCAATTGAATTTAAACAATCTGTATCTGTTTTATTCTTCTTTTGTTTTGATATTCTTTTTCTTCTGACTCAAATTGATTCTCTGTCATCCACTTCTTCGCAGCAAAACAATCAAGATCAAAATTTGTTATCTGTCATAATCTGATTTATTAATCATGTTTTCTTCTTCTTGTTTGAAGAAACCTGTCTGTGTTTTATACATGTCGACTGTCCTTTCTTCCCCTGCTCAAGATTCTTGGACGACTTCAATTAGACACTACAAAACAATTTCAATCGAATTTATTAGCTGCAAATAACAGTTAAAGCGTACGATTCTGTTTAAGGTCACTATCTACTTCATTCTTTTCTTGTTTGTTACTCCTGACTCGAATACTTCTGTCAACCTTCTCAATCTTCTTTTATTTTATTGGTATCTCTTCGGATTGATTCTTCGTGTCGTTCTTCAATATAAAACAAATCGATCGTACTTTTGAATTCTATTTCAATCATTCAAATACACAATATATATATCCGATACGGCAATTGTAAAAAATAAAAAGAAAATATTAAGATACACATGCATAGTCATATATTACTTACACATATATGTTACATTACAGAGAGGGATAGGAATCATCACGGACTACTACAACATCATCATCCCGTAGCAAGAAACCATCGAAAACCATCACCTTTCTCTTGTTTTTGTTTGCTGTGAACCACCAAACTGAACCACTCTTATGGTTGATACCGTAAACAACCCGAAACCACCACTTTGATCACCTTCAAACAACCACCATGACAAGCCACCACAGACAACCACTATCCACCATCAAACCGCTTCCTAAATTTTCTGTTTCACCTCCAGATTACAACCCATCACCACTTAAACACCTCCACATAAAATCACAAAAATCGCTGCTACTGCTACAGCACTTCTGCTGTATTTCAAGCCGTGAACCACCAAGGACATATCATCTTCATCATCTCTCTCTCTTCCTCTCTCTCTCATATATGTGGCTGATTTAACCACTGAAAAACAAATTCAAAACCCACCCAACAGCCCTATTATCGATACCTGGTTGACTACTATTGCTGTTACGATTGCTTCTGTTTTTTTTTTTTTTTTTGAAACGAATGCAATAATGATGATGAATAAATAAAGATGATGACTGTGTTTACCGGTTACTGCTATTTCTTTTTATTCACATGGCCGACATATATCTACAAACAACCCCACTTGTTTATAAAAAAAAAGAGAAAGAAACCTAATACTATATTCACGATTGATTGCTGCAAGTGTCGGTTAGATTATTTTAAGATAATAGGGTTTATTATTGAGTTAACTAGTTCATAAATCCAGAAATTAATCGGGCTAGTAATTATTCTTATGGACTAATTTCATGTTGGGCCAAAGAGATGAAAGTGGAAAAGGGAAACCGATGAAATACGGGTTAAATGATTATAAGTCGGTTACAACCACAGAAAAACATAAATGGTGCAAGGGTTAAGTGTGGTCGCGTGTGAGCGAGAGGTTGCGGGTTCGAGCCTAGGCTATGACATTTTTTTAGAAAGCTTGTCTTCAAAGGTTGTATTCTATTATGATTATTGTTTATTATTATTATTATTATTATTATTATTATTATTATTATTATTATTATTATTATTGTTATTATTATTATTATTATTATTATTATTATTATTAATTATTGTTATTATTAATTATTGTTGTTATTATATACTAAGATTAATAATGTAATTATTATTATCACTAATATTATTATTATTACTAGTATTATCATTAAATATTATAATTATTATCTTTATTTTCATTAGTAGTAAAACTGTTATCTTTATAGTTACTATTATTATCAGTATTATTATTGTTATCATTATTACTAAAAGTATCATTATTATTAAATAGAATTATCATCTAACATTAATATTGGTACTATTATTAAAATTTCTACTAAAATCATCATTTTTATTAAAAGTATCATTATTATTTAAAATATTAATTCTATAAAAACTAACATTTTTATCTTATCATTATTATCATTTTTATCAAAATTATTATTATTACTAACATTATTTTTATTATTAGTATTATTATCAAGACTATTAATATCAGTATCATTAGTAAATCTAATTATTTTTAGTATTATTATTATTAGTATTATAAAAAGATACAAATTTTTATTAATATTATTTTACTAAATAAATAGCTATATAAGAATATATTTAAAACACATCACATAACAACATTAATATTTTCATAATAAATACTAATTATTTATCTAAAGTATATAAAATAAGCATATAGTTAATTTAATTATTAATGAAACATACAAGTTACTAACATAACAATTAATAATAAAACATAAACTTGTTCGATTACAATTATATGTTTTAATATATATATATATATATATATATATATATATATATATATATATATATATATATATATATATATATATATATATATATATATATATATAGGTTCGTGAATCCAAGGCCAACCCTGCATTGTTCAGTATCGTCATATGTATTTTTACAACAAAATACAGTATTGTGAGTTTCATTTGCCTTTTTACCCTTTATATTTTTGGGCTGAGAATACATGCTCAATTTTATAAATGTTTTACGAAATAGACACAAGTAATTAAAACTACATTATATGGTTGAATGATCGAAGCCGAATATGCCCCTTTTTGCTTGGTAACCTAAGAATTAGGGAACATCACTAATTTTGAGAATTCGTGCACGCCTAATTGACGCGAATCCTAAAGATAGATCTATTGGGCCTAACGAACCCCATCCGTTGTAGCGGATGCTTTAGTACTTCGATGTTGTTTTTATCATGTCCGAAGGATTTCCCGAAATGATAGGGGATATTCTTATATGCATCTTATTAATGTCGATTACCAGGTGTTCACCATATGAATAATTATTTTTGTCTCTATGCATGGGACGTATATTTATGAGAACTGGAAATGAAATTCTTGTGGTCTATTAAAATGATGGAAATGAATGATTATGATAAACTAATGAACTCACCAACCTTTTGGTTGACACTTAAAAGCATGTTTATTCTCAGGTATGAAAGAAATCTTTCGCTGTTCATTTGCTCATCTTAGAGATATTACTTGGAGTCATTCATGACATATTTCAAAAGACGTTGCATTCGAGTCGTTGAGTTCATCAAGATTATTATTAAGTCAATTATAGTTAGATATATTATGAAATGGTATGCATGCCATCAACTTTCGATGTAATGAAAGATTGTCTTTTCAAAAACGAATGCAATGTTTGTAAAATGTATCATATAGAGGTCAAGTACCTCGCGATGTAATCAACTGTTGTGAATCGTTTATAATCGATATGGACTTCGTCCGGATGGATTAGGACGGATCTCTACAGTTGGTATCAGAGCGGTGGTCTTAGCGAACCAGGTCTTGCATTAGTGTGTCTAACTGATAAGTCGTTAGGATGCATTAGTGAGTCTGGACTTCGACCGTGTCTGCATGTCAAAAGTTTTGCTTATCATTTAGTGTCGAAAATTATTTGCTTATCATCCTTAAAGTCTAGACACGTCTTACTGCCTCTATTGCATAGACAGTGTATAGATAAATTCATATATTAGCGTATCTGTTATTGTTACCTTTGCCTGACAGCATCCGTAGATTCCTCCGTAACGTATGGGATTTTAGTATTATATATGCATATGTAAATTATGTATTGCAGGGCACTAATCTACATCCTATAATCCATTTCTTATCGAAAATCCTTCATCTGATCATACGAGATGAATCCCTCAACCAGTTCAAGTCCCTCAGATTCCGATAGCTATTTCGATAGTTATTCCGACAGCTATTCCGACATGGATATTCACGTAAGCTCTGAAAGCAGTGTAAATGAAATGGATCAACCAATCTAGTCATCTTCAATTCTAGATGAATTGAGGATGGGTTCGTAGATGACTTAACCGATGGAGACGCAAAGAAGGCGATCCTTTCCACCCACCAACCTGCACTCTTGATGAAGAACCTGAAGCACTTACTGGCGAACCCATTCGAAACACCATTTTCACACTCATTTTCAGAGTATCTCGCCACGATTATATTTTATCTAAAATTCTAAACCTTATTCATCCGCTCGTTCTGACCGACAATCACCCCGGAATAATAAAAAAAGTCAACGAACTTCGCGCTCGTGTAATCAAATTGGGAGAATATGGTGCAAAATTTACCAGCTTCAGCAACATCATCAGCACCAACAATACCATCAGTAACAGCGCCAGTACAATCAACATCACACACCTCAACATCTTAGTCTGTACCTCGAGTATAATCATCGTTCTACATGACGTTCTACATCATTTATCTTCATTCTTCATGATGATTATGTAATATCTAATATTTTAGAGATTATATATTCTTGTTTTAGCGGTAAATCAAATGAGTTTAATATCATATTGACTCATTAAATCCATGATTACATCTGAAGAAAATATATATGTATATATGTTTTCATAAAGGTTGTAATTAAAAATTCTTTTGTACAAACTATTAATGGTGAAAATATTTTAACAGGTAGGTAATACCCGAGGAATATTTAGATTTCATATTAATAAGTTACACTGTACATTCTTTCAAATCTAATTCAACAGTCATTTACTATCATATTTACAACCACCGATATACGTATCCATTCACCGTAGAATAACCCTTTTCGTTCAATTTCATATTTGGATTTTGATCTATCAGAATTCAACAAGTGCCATAATGAAGAAAACATTGGACAAAAATAAAAATTTGCTAGAAACAAACAAATTAACCTTGAGAAAATTTTGTTAAGAATCCACGCTAACAAAATCCTAGCTAACTATTCCTAGCTAACTGATTACATTTTATTTATCGCAGTTTATTTATCGCAATTTAATTATCGCAATTTTTTTATCGTAATTTAATTTCTGTATTTATTTTACGCATTTTAAATATCGGGACACGTATACAAGGTTTTGACCTATCATATCGACGCATATATATATATATATATATTATTTGGAATAACCATAGACACTCTATATGCAGTAATGATCGAGTTCTCTATACAGGGTTGAGGTTGATTCTATAATAATATATTTACTTTGAGTTGTGATCGAGTCTGAGACATGTACACGGGTCACGATACGTATTAATTAATTCGAATATTATATATTAAATTATATATGAATTATTGGACTGTTAACTGTGGACTATCGACTGTGGTAATGACATTGGACAATTAAAATGAATTAAAATATTGATTATAACATATGAAACTAAACATTTCTTCAAGTTGCCACTTGATTTCATCTTAAACCTCATTTGTATCTCGACGATTACAATCTGCATTCAAACCTTTCATAATTCTTGAAAACACCTCACTCGAGAGAATGAACCAACCGCACTTCATCTACGGAAGGGAAGATTTATGTATATAGTTATGCACCTGAAAACACTCGGAACATGAGTAAACGTTTAACACGTATCTGTGCTAGCTCCTTTAGAATTGTTATTACCGAAAATAACATTTCAATTCTTTTTCAAATTAGCCAATTTTGTCACAACTCCAGCAAATCAGCTTCAATTTTTCATTCGAATAAACCTTATTATAAAGGTTACCCCTTCCTCACCGTTACCGAGGATCCCTTTATATTCCACCACATTAACAATAAACTTACCAGCAACTTCATTAATCTTTGACTTTCTGAAGAGTTATTATGTTCATAGAAACCCTAGCATCTACTCATCTGCATATGATAACGAGAATTACCTTACTAAATACCTAGAATCAGCAATCAGTATTTTGAAATCTCGCCGCATGTCTACATCAACAGTTATATGTATACATATAACATTTATCTCCTAGAAATATGATCTTCAATTTTGAATTTTTGAAAAGCGCTTTAACCTATGAAATCAGTATTCTGAGTTTTGAAAAGGCTGATGAAGTAGTGAAAACTGAAGACTGCCTTAACAGTCAAAAGTTTGATGATAAAGAATGGAGTGTTGGAAACACTCAATGGAAAAAAAATTGTACTGGAAAAAGGGATCGAGCAACCCATGAAGGAGACTCTGAACAAATCACAAGGGCTAAACTTGTGCATAAAGAATCCAAATGATTCAGTATCTACTGAAGTATTTAACGAGTACCTTACTCCTGACCCTAAACTCTTGCGGGCAAATTTTCTTCATCAACCTTCGATCTTAGAAATTCCAAAATATCATCATAAATATCTTCGATATTTCTGAGGATATTTTCATAAATATTCTTGTCCGAAATTATTTATCTCTTCTCGCTATCTATGTTACATCATAAAGGAAACTGTATAGTTTCTTTATTCTGTAAACTTTCGAGTTTAAAATATGAATGTTTTTGAAGTGTTGGGGAACTGATGCATGAGTTAGTATAATATAATGACACTTGATCAACGTGATTATATTACAATAAGTCATGCTGAGTTTCTAATGGGACGTGATGATTCACAGATCCTAACGTCATCATGTGCCATGTTACATAACTGTTTCATTCTGCTTAACTTCTAAACATATCAAGAAAATATATTCTTGATAGTTCTATTCTCAGTGATTTTGGTAATTCGACAAATCAAATCATGCTATTACCTTTCCTTCTGCATAGTATATTATGATCATTCGAAACTTCGTACCTACGAATTCTGGATCATTACTCGCTTGATTTAAAGTCGGGAAGAGAAAACAAAAGCATAGAGCTCCGAAATATAAAGGAAAATATAAAGCTGATCACAAACACATAAATTACAAACCATGTATATCAATGCGTATAGCCATATAAAGACACGGTAGAATTAAGAATAGTATCACCCCAAGGTAATAGTAGAAGTAAATAGATTTTTCTAATGGGAAATTGAAAAGAAGGATGACAGAAATGATAATTAGGAAAATATCAAGGATTAGAAATGAATTAAGCATTTTCACAATCTTTTGAATGTACGAACTAAGAAAGAAAGTATAGGAATGGTGAGAATAATGGAACGAAAAAAGTTTATTTATAATGGAAATATCAAACAGAGTAATCGAGGCAGATCACCGTATTTAATTATAGAGATCTTAATTTCCTTATTCATCGAAGAATCAAATCTTTTAGATTTCGAAGATTTTCTTTATATCCCTTGAATTCCAGAATTCAACCAAGACAACGTCAAAAATTAAAACGAAACTTCATTTATTCATTTCACTCTTTTGTGATAGCTTCATTCGTGCTCTTCGAATAATCGAATTATTTTATCTGTATTATTCAATAATGATAAAACTCTATTTATCAGCTCATATTCGTCAGGAAGACATATTTATTGTTAGCCATGACGACCTCACTCAAATTTTGGGACGAAATTTCTTTAACGGGTAGGTACTGTGATGACCCGGGAATTTCCGATCAAATTTAAACTTGAATCTTATTTGATTTCGATACGATAAGCAAAGTCTGTAATGTTGATGTTTCAAAAACTTTGAACTGTGTTCATGTATACATTTGACCTTTTGACCATTCCCGACGATTCACGAACAAATATTTGTAAATAGATATGTATGTATATATATATATATATATATATATATATATATATATATATATATATATATATATATATATATATATATATATATAATAAATGTTATTAATTGTTTGTATGAAATTATTGTTATAAATAAATATTAATGTTAATGTTAATATCATTATTGTGAATATTATCATTTTAACATAATATATAGATATAAAAATACGATACATTTAATTTGTCATATTATTACTAATATTATTTTTATCATTATTAATATCATTATTGTTAATATTATTATTAATTATGTAATTATTATTATTAGCATATTTATTATTAAAAAACCTAATTGTTTATTAATACTAATTATATATAGTAATGAAATATAAATACAGATATAAAAACATACATATATATATATATATATGTATACTAATATATATACAGATACATTATATGAATCAGTAGTATTAATGTATTAATAATATAATTATTAATTTAGATTAATTAAATAAGGATTACAAGATCAGTTTCAATTACATAATCAAAAATCTGTTTCATAACTACATCAAACTGTATATAATCTTTGTTTCCTGTCTGATCGAATCTTCTATCACATTCATTTAATCGTACAAATCAATTGAATTTAAACAATCTGTATCTGTTGTATTCTTCTTTTGTTTTGATCTTCTTTTTCTTCTGACTCAAATTGATTCTCTGTCGACCACTTCTTCGCAGCAAAACAATCAAGATCAAATTTTGTTACCTGTCATAATCTGATTTATTAATCTTGTTTTCTTCTTCTTGTTTGAAGAACCCTGTCTGCGTTTTATACATGTCGACTGTCCTTCCTTCCCCTGCTCAAGATTCTTGGATGACTTCAATTAGACACTACAAAACAATTTCAATCGAATTTATTAGCTGTCAATAACAGTTAAAGCGTACGATTCTGTTTAAGGTCACTATCTACTTCATTCTTTTCTTGTTTGTTGCTCCTGACTCGAATACTCCTGTCAACCTTCTCAATCTTCTTTTATTTTGTTGGTATCTATTCGGATTGATTCTTCGTGTCATTCTTCAATATAAAATAAATTGATCGTACTTTTGAATTCTATTTCAATCATTCAAATACATAATATATATATCCGATACGGCAATTGTAAAAAATAAAAACAAAATATTAAGATACACATATATAGTCATATATTACTTACACATCTATGTTACATTACAGAGAGGGATAGGAATCATCACGGACTACTACAACATCATCATCCCGTAGCAAAAAACCATCAAAAACCATCACCTTTCTCTTGTTTTCGTTTGCTGTGAACCACCAAACCGAACCACTCTTATGGTTGATACCGTAAACAACCCGAAACCACCACTTTGATCACCTTCAAACAACCACCATGACAAGCCGCCACAGACAACCACGATCCACCATCAAACCGCTTCCTAAATTTTTTGTTTCACCTCCAGATTACAACCCATCACCACTTAAACACCTCCACATAAAATCACAAAAATCGCTGCTACTGCTACAGCACTTCTGCTGTATTTCAAGCCGTGAACCACCAAGGACATATCATCTTCATCATCTCTCTCTCTTCCTCTCTCTCTCATATATGTGGCTGATTTAACCACTGAAAAACAAATTCAAAACCCACCCAACAGCCCTATTCTCGATAGCTGGTTGACTACTATTGCTGTTACGATTGCTTCTATTTTTTTTAAACGAATGCGATAATGATGATGAATAAATAAAGATGATGACTATGATTACCGGTTCCTGCTATTTCTTTTTATCCACATGGCCGACATATATCTACAAATAACCTCACTTGTTTATAAAAAAAAAGAGAAAGAAACCTAATACTATATTCACGATTGATTGCTGCAAGTGTTGGTTAGATTATTTTAAGATAATAGGGTTTATTATTGAGTTAACTAGTCCATAAATCCAGAAATTAATCGGGCTAGTAATTATTCTTATGGACTAATTTCATGTTGGGCCAAAGAGATGAAAGTGGAAAAGGGAAACCGATGAAATACGGGTTAAATGATTATAAGTCGGTTACAACCACAGAAAAACATAAATGGTGCAAGGGTTAAGTGTGGTCGCGTGTGAGCGAGAGGTTGCGGGTTCGAGCCTAGGCTATGACATTTTTTTAGAAAGCTTGTCTTCAAAGGTTATATTCTATTATGATTATTGTTTATTAGTATTATTATAATTATTATTATTATTATTATTATTATTATTATTATTATTATTATTATTATTATTATTATTATTATTATTATTATTATTATTATTATTATTATTATTAATTATTGTTATTATTAATTATTGTTGTTATTATATACTAAGATTAATAATGTAATTATTATTATCACTAATATTATTATTATTACTAGTATTATCATTAAATATTATAATTATTATCTTTTTTTTCATTAGTAGTAAAACTCTTATCTTTATAGTTACTATTATTATCAGTATTATTATTGTTATCATTATTACTAAAAGTATCATTATTACTAAATAGAATTATTATCTAACATTAATATTGGTACTATTATTAAAATTTCTACTAAAATCATCATTTTTATTAAAAGTATCATTATTATTTAAAATATCAATTCTATAAAAACTAACATTTTTATCTTATCATTATTATCATTTTTATCAAAATTATTATTATTACTAACATTATTTTTATTATTAGTATTATTATCAAGACTATTAATATCAGTATCATTACTAAATCTAATTATTTTTAGTATTATTATTATTAGTATTATAAAAAGATACAAATTTTTATTAATATTATTTTACTAAATAAATAGCTATATAAGAATATATTTAAAATACATCACATAACAACATTAATATTTTCATAATAAATAATAATTATTTATCTAAAGTATATAAAATAAGTATAGTTAATTTAATTATTAATGAAACATACAAGTTACTAACATAACAATTAATAATAAAATATAAACTTGTTCGATTACAATTATATGTTTTAATATATATATATATATATATATATATATATATATATATATATATATATATATATATATATATATATATATATATATATGATATAGGTTCGTGAATCCAAGGCCAACCCTGCATTGTTCAGTATCGTCATATGTATTTTTACAACAAAATACAGTATTGTGAGTTTCATTTGCCTTTTTACCCTTTATATTTTTGGGTAGAGAATACATGCGCAATTTTTATAAATGTTTTACGAAATAGACACAAGTAATCGAAACTACATTATATGGTTAAATGATCGAAGCCGAATATGCCCCTTTTTGCTTGGTAACCTAAGAATTAGGGAACATCACTAATTTTGAGAATTAGTGCACGCCTAATTGACGCGAATTCTAAAGATAGATCTATTGGGCCTAACGAACCCCATCCGTTGTAGCAGATGCTTTAGTACTTTGATGTTGTTTTTATCATGTCCGAAGGATTTCCCGGAATGATAGGGGATATTTTTATATGCATTTTGTTAATGTCGGTTACTAGGTGTTCACCATATGAATGATTATTTTGTCTCTATGCATGGGACGTATATTTATGAGAACTGGAAATGAAATTCTTGTGGTCTATTAAAATGATGGAAATGAATGATTATGATAAACTAATGAACTCACCAACCTTTTGGTTGACACTTTAAAGCATGTTTATTCTCAGGTATGAAAGAAATCTTCCGCTGTTCATTTGCTCATCTTAGAGATATTACTTGGAGTCATTCATGACATATTTCAAAAGACGTTGCATTCGAGTCGTTGAGTTCATCAAGATTATTATTAAGTCAATTATAGTTAGATATATTATGAAATGGTATGCATGCCATCAACTTTCGTTGTAATGAAAGATTGTCTTTTCAAAAACGAATGCAATGTTTGTAAAATGTATCATATAGAGGTCAAGTACCTCACGATGTAATCAACTGTTGTGAATCGTTTATAATCGATATGGACTTCGTCCGAATGGATTAGGACGGGTCTCTACAATCCCTAACATGTTTAAGATCGATCGAGGATGCTAAGTTATCTTTACTTAGTTTTAAATGAGATCCATCCTCATTTATTTCATTGGACTCAACTTGAGTTGGCATTATTTCTATAGCATCTTGTTCTATCACATCATCATCTTCTAAGGGTTTAGTCTTAGTTGGAGGAGGAGTTTCATTGAATGTGACATCTAGGGATTCTTCTATGACATTGGTGTATTTATTTAGAACCATATTTGCCTTACTTTCTAATGAATAACCTAAGAACACTCCCTCGTAAGCTTTGAGTTCAAACTTTATATGATATTCCTTTTTGTTCAAGATAAAGCATTTGCACCCGAATACTCTAATATGGCTTACGGTTGGCTTTCTACCATTTAAGACTTCATAAGGTGTTTTATCCATTGATGGCCTAATTAAGACTCTATTTTGAATGTAGGTAGAGGTGGTAACGACTTCACTCCAAATATTTTGAGGTATAGATTGTTCATTTAACATTGTTCGACTCATTTCTTGAAGAGTTCGGTTTTTCCTTTCAACAACCCCATTAAATTGAGGTGTGTGAGGAGCCGAGAAATTATGAGAAATACCATTTAAATCACAAAAGACTCTAAATTGAGCATCATTATCAAATTCTCTACCATGATTCGTTCTTATTGTTACTATGGTACAACCAAGTAAATTTTGTATTTTAGTACCAAAAATTATGAATCTTTCACACGCTTCATTTTTATGCTTTAGAAATAGTGTCCATGTATATCTTGAAAAGTCATCTACTATAAAAGTATAAAAATTTCCTCCATAACTTTGAACGGCCGATGGCCCCAATAAATCCATGTGTAAAAGTTCTAGACATCTTTTAGTAGAGATAAAATTCTTAGGCTTATGACTTGCATGAACTTGTTTTCCTACTTTGAATGCATCACAAAAATGACTTTCATATTTCAATTTAGGTAAGTCTTTAACTATGTCTTTTTATGAAATGTTATGAATTAATTTCATATTAACATGCCCTAGTCTTCTATGCCACAAAGTAGTAGTATCATGTATAGAGGTTAGACAAATATCTACATGTTTGAAGTCATCTAGTTTACATGTATAAAGGCCTTTCTTCCTAATTCCATTTATGACACTTTTACCATATTTTATTATGTGTGAGGAGTTTTTGGTAAATGTCATGTTATAACCTTTATCACATATTCTTCCTACACTTAACAAGTTAAAGCTTAGGTTTTTAATGTGTAACACATTGTCAAGTGTAATCTTTTGATTAGTAGTATTACCTTTACCGACAATTTTTCCTTTTACATCGCCACCAAAGTTTACATCACCTCCATTGTGCTCCATATACTTTGTGAAGAACTCTTTGTTGCCCGTCATGTGTGTTGTAAATCCGCTATCAATTATCCAATCTTCATTTTGTACAACACCATTGAGATAAACCTATATTTGATCAATTAATAACTTTGGTACCCAATGTTTGTTGGGTCCGGGATGATTAGCATCAAAGATTCCTACTCTAACCCATCTTTTCACAATTTTGACATTATTTTTGAGATGTATTTTAGTTTCGGTCTTGTTACTCCTAGTATTTTGATTAATCATTCTTTTTAAAGGAATTTTTACAAGTGACTTGACTTCTTTCCTATTTGTTTCAACTCGATCAATCATGTTAGCCTTTGTTGATTTTTATTCTTTTGGTTTTCTACTACTTTGAGTTTTTCTTGGGGTTTAACAAACACGATTGGTTTATGTTTAGATGTTTCTACCTTAAGAGTATTCTCCTTATATCCTAACCCTTGTTTGTTATTCTTTAGTTTTTGAACATTCAAAATGTTTTCTAGCACTTTACTACTTCCATCATATTTAATTCTATTTTCGAGTAGTTTGTTAGCTTTGTTTAAAACAAGGTTTTCATGTTTTAAATCATCACACGTGAGACATTCTTGTGAGTTAGAGATTATTTTATTGAGTTGTAAGATTTCTAGCCTAAGTAAGTTGTTTTCTTTCTTAAGGGTTGTGTTGTTATTACTTACTCTATTACTCAAAACACATAATTTAACAAATTTGTCAATATTAAATTTAAATGTATTTAAAAGTACCTCATTGTCGGTTTGTCCAACTTGTGAGCTTCGTCGTCGTCAATTGGATTATCAATGGCCATGAGACATGTTTCTTTTCCCTCTTCTTGTGTATCATTTTCTTCATCATCCCATGCACCTCCAAGAAATTCCTTTTCATTCTTTCTCTTGGGACATTCACTTATCAAGTGATTTGGATCACTGCACCCAAAGCATTTTCGCACAAACTTCTTCTTGGAATTGAATGGTGTCTTCTTTAGTTCCATTGGAGGACGAACATGGTTTCCCGACCTCCGATAAAATTTCTTAAATGAGCGAACAATGAATGCAAGTTGTTCTTCATCATTTAGAATGTCGTCATCATCATCATCGACATCATATTCTTCATGAATCTTAGCCTTTAGAGCAACTGACTTGTTTTTCTCTCTTTTGGCCTTTTCTACTTCATCATCTTTGTCTAGTATGACTTCATGTACTTTGAGATTTCCAATGACTTCATCTAGAGTCAACTTTTTCGCATTCTTTGATTCGTCAATGACCGTCACTTTTGATCTCCATCTTGATGGTAGAGGTCTCAAGAATTTTCGAACATATTGCTTATCCGTATATATTGTACTAGAGCTTTCAAACTTGAACAAATATTGTTAAATCTAGTATAAGCACTATCTATTTTCTCATAATCTTCAATAGCAAATTGTTCATATTTAGTTATAAGCAATTTTACTTTATTTTCTATGATTTGCGGGTTTCCATGATGAGTAACCATGATACTATCCTAAATTTCTTTAGCACTACCCATCATAAAACTCTCTCATATTATTTCCTAGGCAAATCATTAAAAATGGTCATTTTTGCTTTATAGTTTTTGCCTATATCTACTTTGTGTTCCTTAGACCACTCTTCCTAGTGTATAAAGATTTTAATTTTTCTATCATCATCAAGCTTAAATGGAACATAATCACCTTTAGTAATGATGTTCCAATAGTCTATGTCTTTGGAGCGGACATACGTTTCAAATAGATGTTTCCAATAACAAAACCCTTCACTTTCAAGAAGTGGAGGCCTTTGCATGGAGCATCCTTCACTATAGTTCAAGTTCTCAAACTTTTGTTCCATGATCTTAAACTCTAAGATTTGAAAAATTAGTCTTAATTCCAAATTAGTAATTTTTAGCAAAATGTTTAGAGCAACCGCTCTGATACCAATTGTAAATAACTAGGGGGTGAATAGTTACTTAGTCAATTTTACAAAAATTTCTTTACATTTTGTTGAACTTGAGCTTGATATAGTGTGACTTGAAATGTTTGTTCTTAAACACTATGTATAAAAAATATGTATGCGTAAATGTAATCAAAAAGATAAGGGAAGAGAGAACAAACACAACGATATATAGTGGTTCGGGAAGATATTAACTAATCTTCCTTAATCCACTCCCTAATTCTACGAATTGAGATTTTTCTTCACTATGATACTCCAAACTCGGTGGAGTGTCCGGATACAACACTAGTACTTTTATAAGCCGCAACTTGTGAACCCTTACATCCCTTTGAAGACTCCACAATCACCTAAAGATCTTACCACAAGATCCTAATGCACTATCCTATTGAAAATACAACTACCTTCTAGATCCCTTTAAGAAGATAGTTTACAAGTAAACTTACAACTTAAGCTTACAGGTACTCTTGCTAGAATCACTCTAAAAGATTAAAATGAATTATAAGAATGATATCAGTAAGTATAAGAAAATATGAGTGCAAGAGGTGAGTCTTCAAATTCTCCAAGCCTTGGCTTTTATAGGAAAGAGAAATCTGCCTAGAAGCTGTACGGCTCACTGCACAGTTGACCGTGTACCTCTGACATCTGATTCTTATAGCCGTTTTTGTACTTTGAAAATTGTCATTTTCCTTTGTTGAATAGCTGCAACTGAAAACCAATTATCTTTGAAATCATCCCCATGGACATAAGTGTGGAAGTTGACATGTCCATAAAAGAAGAAAGTCTTCAAGCTTTGACCATTTTTCATTGATTACTTAATAGGGTAATTGTAGGATTTTGTCTCTTGACAAAGCATTATCTTCCAAAACTTCATCAACCTTTCTTAATTATTTGTCACTTTGCTAATGGAAGCATTTTATCCTTTAGAATCTTGTTGCATTTCAAATGAACTAGTTTGAATCTAGTTGAAACTTACTTGGAGATTATTACATCCACAACTTAGTAGTTCATAATTGCACATACATAAAAATGATACATAAAAGTTATGGGAGAGCAACTCTTTTATTGGGACTTTTAATGACCATCATTAGTATGTATTTAAATGACATTTTGTAACAAGTGAAAAATAAAATGCTTATGTGTTTAATTGAGCTTAAAATGTCATTAAGATGTCATGAGGTGTGATTAGTAAAAATTAACATCTTTCGGTTCAAAAGACTTTTGAGATCAAAAAGGGCAACTATTATAAGTATGTTTAAAAAGGTTTTGTAAATTATAGATACCTCAAAGTGGTCAAACTTAAAGTGGATGAATTTGGTAATAGAGAAAACTACCGTGAGGTTAGCCATAGATTGACAGTTTTATAAAAGGTACAATCATTGGTATAGGGCATCCATATTCACACGGTCGACCGTGGTGCAGCCGCATAGCCATTTTACCAAGTTAATTATTTATGTATTGGTCTTTTGCTAGAGATAGAGTATGCTTATGAACTCATGTCGTCTTACATATGATTAAACACTTATCTCTTTTGTGTCATCATCAAAATAAAGTGATTAAATTTTAAATATTATGATTGGAATCTTAACCAACAGGCTAGATCTTAATAGTGAAATTCTAGAGTAGTTTTACTATCATTAAGTCTTTATTTGATGCCATCTCATCTCTTACAAGATATGTTAGTCAAACATAATTCAACCTACTCACTTATGCTTAAGGTTTCATTATTGACCCATTTACTATTTAGTTGCCAATGCCTAATCTCCTCAATTTGTGCCTTCTGGTAATGGTAATATGTCACAACCCGAAAAATTTCGACTAATTTTAAACCAAACTCTCGATACGTTTTAATATTTTTGACACGATAAGCAAAGTCTACAATGTTGAATCTCAAAATTTTTGAACTATCTTATGAAATCATTTGACCTTCGACCAGTTCCGATGATTCACGAACAATTAATTGTAGCTTGATATGTGTGTGTGTGTGTGTGTATATATATATATATATATATATATATATATATATATATATATATATATATATATATATATATATATATATAATAATTGGTAATATAATTGTTAGGATTAATTATGTAAAATAATAACAGATACTACCTCCGTCCCATTACAAGTGTCCACTTACTTTTTGCACACAGTTTTAGGAAATCCCACTAACTCCATTCTCCACCAATCAGAAATATTCTCTCTCCAAAATAACCTCTTCCCATTGGTTGAAATACCAAGTGGACACTTGTAATGGGACATCCTAAAATAGAAATATGGACACTTGTGACGGGACGGAGGGAGTAATAATTATTATCTATATAAATAAAGTATATAGAATATATAAATAGGGTTTCGAAGTTTTTCAGTAAACGGAAGTAATGCTCAATTGTCATTTGATTGATAGTAAACAAGTTAAAAAGAAACTTATGTGATTTCAAAATAAACGGTTAGCCGAAAATGAGTTATATAAACTATAGGCTTATTAAAAGTATAAATAGGAACTATTTGTTTAATTTTAAAATTCCTATATTTTACTTAGGGGATGGGAGTAAATAATGCAAATTTTTACTTAATAATTTATGAACGAATATTATACCACAATGATCAAAATAAATAAATATAGTTAATTTAAAAATATGAGAATTTTTTTCTTACTTTTATCCACCACTGATTATCAACAGAGCACGATATATTGGTCCGTAAATTAGGATGTCGATTGAATAATGACAAGGGTTCGATGGCATTGCTATTTCATAAAACACGTTTATAGTTTTAAATTATATTATAATTAGTATTATATTATATATTTTAATCTCATTCGTTATTTAATCCTGTGTTTGAATTAAAGGTTACAGCTGGATTCATTTAATCTTTTGTGAATTCAATTATAAAAGGAGACTCTGTTATTTTGTTTAGTCTCAACATATAACATATATTTATGTATGTGGTTAGTGAGTTACATAGCATGCATATATACATAACATTTAGTCATCCATCAACACCCACCACAGATATCCATCTTTCTTTTATCTCTACCCGATCCCAATTTACTAGTTGTTCCATCTTCATGAAACCCATATACATGTAATCACATCTCTCTAAATTATACATCTTTATACACAGCATTAGATAGATTTAAATCACCATCATTGAACCATCTCGGCACGATTGTAGCTACTACTATTATCGTATGTTGTGCACAAGATCGAACCTATTTGAGTTTTATGTTTTTCAAATTCAAAAATCACCACCCTTTAAACAACCATGATCATCATAACCATCTATGCGATACCTTCTTGTTCGTTTTCTATCCGAGCACAACAGCAACTAACCACCCTCGACCTCACTATCTCTCTATGTTTCTCTCTCTCTTCAAGAACCATAATTACAGTTCCTTTCCACTTCCGTTTTGTAGCATCATAGAGAACCACTCAAGAATCACCATAACCATTACACCACCACTTCATCACCCTAAATGAAACCCTCACCTTTCATAACCCTACTTTCTTATTTCTGTTGTACGTGGTACCAAACCGCCAACCACCATGCATAATCATCATCAACAAAACTGTTTTCGGATTTATGTTTCTGTTTTCTAATATGGTTCGAACAAGAAAGAATGAAATATGACCCGTCAAATTCATTTGTGGTTGATGATACACTGTAGCTTTATTTGTTATTAAATCCAAAGTCAATCCACCAAGATAATTAGATCCACTTTTGGATCACATGGATGTTTAAAATAAAGAAATATGAGGAACTGATTACCCCACTTGACTTATCTAATTCACAAAACTTTATAAAAGGAGCTAGTAATCTGTCGGTTGAAAAAGTGAGGAAGAAAAGACCCGAAATCTTTTCCTTTTGTGGGCTAAATTTTTATTGCAGTTGGGCCACAATCTTTAATTAAGTAGATGGGCCGTATTTTTTTCCTTTGGGCTGTTAGCGGCAGGAAAAAAAATGTATATGTATATGATTTTGATGAAGAGCACGATTTGTTGATAGTAAGATGAAGATAGGGGATGATAATGATGATCTAGTTACGTGAATGATGATGGTAATGTTAGATGCATAGGATAATGCTTTAAATGATATGGATGATGGCGAGTTTGATATAAATTATGATATAAGAAGATTAGTATATGATGATTAAGATAGAAATTGATGATGATTTAGATTATTATATAGTTAAGATAATGAAGATCATTTCTGATAAATGATATGATGATATAATTATGTGATGATGTTGATATGATTATGGTGATATCATGAATGAAGTATGTGATGATAATGATGGCGGGTAAGCGAGAGAATGATGATCATGATTATGGCAATGATCATATGCAATGTTAATGATGAGTTCGATGCATAAAGATGACGATGATGATAATGAAATGATTTGAATAGAGAATGGATGATGATCAAATAAGATGATTAGGTAATAAGATTAATAATGATTATGAGTATGATATGCGCGGATAATGAACACGAACAGAGGAATAATTAAGGATGTTATTGGATGAGTGAGAGATCTTGGATTCAAACCTTATCTGACGCATTTATTTTTGGAATAGCTCTTATGATAGTTCGTGAATCTGAGGCCAACCCTATACTTGATCAATGATGTTATATGTATTTTTACTACAAAATACATTAGGTGAGTATATAGTCCCTTTTAAACTCTAAATATTTTGGGATGAGAATACATGTATTTTATGATTTACGTTATGGACACAAGTGATCAAAAATAAATTCTATGTTGAGTTGTACCATGGCATATTTCTTTATACTTGGTAGCTAATATTTACATGAGGAAAGTAAACGCGAATCCTGTTGATAGATCTATCGGGCCTGACAACCCCAACCGGGCTGGACGACCAGTTTTCAACGGTTGCACAGTACTTCGTATCTGTATACTACACTTGGTACGGTGTAGCGATTATTTAAGAATATGCTGCGATGATTTAAATGTTAAGTATGGTTACCAAGTGCTCAACTACTTTTACATACACTTGCGAGTGTATTATGTTTAAATATATGAAATCTTGTGGTCCATAGTTATAACGCTGCTAGCAACAAAACCTATATATCTCACCAACTTTATGTTGACGTTTTAAAGCATGTTTATTCTCAGGTATGAATTAAGTCTTCCGCTGTGCATTAGCTCATACTAAAGACATTACTTGGAGTCGATCATCGCAATGGAACCAAATGTTGAAGACTTTGTCCAGGTAGATAAGGACGGGTCTTTACAGGTGGTATCAGAGCGGTGGTCTTAGTGAACCAGGTCTTGCATTAGTGTGTCTAACTGGTAGTTGTTAAGATACATTAGTGAGTCTGGACTTTGACCGTGTTTTCATGTCAAAAGTTTTGCTTATCATATCAAGTCAGAAATCATCTACTTATCATCCTTAGGGAATTGCCTGCTTATCATTCATAAGTCTAGACATGTCCTACTGCATTTATTGCATTGATAGTGTATAGACAAAAATTCATATCTTAGCGCACCTGTAGACTTGCCTGACATATGCCGTAGGTTCCTCTGTAGTCTACGAAATCTTTAGTATTGTATATATAGATATTCTATATAGCTAGAATATCATCTGATATCCGAAAATCATTCCGCATCGAAGATCCTTTCCACCCACCGAATTGCCCTATTGGCAATGAACCTGAAGCACTTACCGGCGAACCTGTTCGAGCAACCATCTTCTCTCTCATTTCTAGAGTATCTCGTCACGATTATATAATATCCCATATTTCGAATCTTGTTCATTCACTCACTCCAACCGTCAATCATCCCGGTGTACTAGCAGAAGTTAATGAACTTCGCGCTAGTGTGACGGCTTTGGAAAACGTGGTGCGAAGGTTACAAACATCAGCAGCAGCACCGGTAGCATAACCAGTACCGCCAGTAACATCAACATCGCAAGCTTCGGTACCAGCAGCATCACCAGCATCGACGGCATCACCATTATCAACACCAATCGCATCATTACCACCACCAACAACCACAACCGCGTCGTAAACCTCAACATCACAATCTGTACTTTGGATATCAACCTCACATACCTCAATATCACTATCTGTATTTCGAGTATGATCTTCGTTCTATCATTCTACATCGATTATCTTTGCTTTACGTATCATTCTGCCTCATTTATCTTCGTTCGACATGACGATTATGTAATCTCTAATGTTTTAGAGATCATGTAATCTAGTAATAACGATAAATCAAATGAGTTTAAAATCCTATTGACTCATTAAATTCATAATTACATTCGACAAAAATATATATGCAAGTATATTTTCATAAAGATTGTAATTAAAAATTCTTTCGTACAAACTATTAATGATGAAAATATTTTAACAGGTAGGTAGCACCCGAGGAATATTTAGATTTCACATTAATAAGTTACACTGTAAATTTTTCGAATCTGATTCAACGGTCATTTACTATCCTACTTACATCCACAAAGTACGAATCCGTTCACCGCAGAATAACCATTTTCATTCAATTTCATATTTGAGATTTTGACCTATCAGAATCCAACAAGTGGCATAATGAAGAAACATTGGACAAAATAAAAAGTGTTAGAAACAAACAAATTAACTATGATGAATTTTGTTAAGATTTCACGTTAACTGTTCCTAGCTAACTATTCCTAGCTAACTGGTTATATTTTATTATTCGCAATTTACATTCTCGCAATTTTATTTATCGTCATTTAATTTCTGTTATTTAAATCGGGACACATGTACACAATACGTCGGATTAATTCTGAGACAATACGTTGTACATGGGTCATGATATATATTTATTTATTTTACGCACTTTAAATAACAGGAGACGTATACAAGGTTTCGACCTATCATATCGACCCATCTATATATATATATATTTCGGAACAACCGTAGACACTCTATATGTGAATGTGGGAGTTGGCTATACAGGGTTGGAGTTGATTCCAAAATATATATATGGTTTGAGTTGTGATCAATACTGAGACCGGTACACGGGTCACGACGTATTAATTAATTCGAATATTATATATTAAATTATATATGAATTTATTGAACTATTGGACTATTGGACTTCTAACTTTGGACAATTAAAATAAATTAAAATATTGATTATAACATATGAAACTAAACAATTCTTCAAGCTTGCCACTTGATTTCATCTTAAACCTCATTAGTATCTTGACGATTACAATCCGCGATCTAACCTTTCATAATTCCTGAAAATACCTCAATCGGAAGGTTGAACCAACCGCACTTCATCTACGGAAGGAAAGATTTATGCATATAGTTATGCACCTGAAAAACTCTCGAACCCAAAGTCATAGTTTAACCCGTAACCGTGTCGAATTCTTTATCATTTATTAGCAAAAACAACTTTACGATCCCTTTTCAAAGTAGCCAATTTTGTCAGAGCTCCAGCAAAACAACTTCGACCTTTTATTCGAATAAAGTCTTATTATAACTTTGATATATACGATTAGCTTTCCTCATCGTTACCGGAGAACCTTTTATATTCCACCATATTACCATCAGCATTTAATCATCTAAAAACACAATTCCCCCGAAATCACATTGGTTTGATAACCGATGACCCAGATCCGTTAACTTTAAAAATGCCGACGAAGCAGCATGTTGTAGATGGTCTTAATGGCCAAAAGTTGATGACAAAGAAGGAAGTGTTGGAAACACTCAATAGAAAATTGGTACTGGAAAACGAATTGAGCAAACCATTAAGGAGATTGTGAATAAATCACAAAGACTAAGCCTGTACTTAACGAATCCAGATGATTCAGTATCTGCTGAAACCTTTAAACGAATATCTTGCTCCTACTTATTCTAGATCCTTGCGGAAACATTTTCTTCATCATCCTTCGATCTAGAAATTTCAAAATATCGTCATAAATATCTTCGTCCGAAATTATCTATCTTCTCGTGCTATCTATGTTACCTCATAAAAGAAACTGTTTCAGTTTCTATCCTTCTATGAAATTTGAGTTTAAATTATGGATGATTTTTGGAGAAGTGTAGAGAATTGAAACATGAGTTAGTATAATATAATGACGCCTGGCCAACGTGGTTATATTATAGTAAGTCATGCTAAATTTCTAATGGAACGTGATGCTGATTCACAGACCTTATCCTCATCATGTGCCATGTTACACGACTCTTTCATTCTACTTAATCTCTAAGCATATCACGGAAATATTTCCTTGATATTTCCGTTCTTTCGTAACTCCGACAATCTGCTAATAAATCGTGCGATTACATTTTCTTTCTGATTAGAAGATTTTCTTTAAATCCTTGAATTCTGAAAATCAACCTTGACTATGTCAGAAGTTAAGACAAACCTCTAATCATTTCATTTCACTCTTTTGTGATAACCTCACTTATACTCTTCGCATAATCAAATTATTTTAACTATATTACTCAAGGATGATAAAACTCCATTATTACCTCATATTCGTCATGAAAACATTCCTATTGTTGTCCACGATGACCTCTATCAAATTTCGGGGATGAAATTTATTTAACGGGTAGGTACTGTCACGACCCAGAAAATTTCGACTAATTTTAAACCAAACTCTCGATACGTTTTAATATTTTTGACACGATAAGCAAAGTCTACAATGTTGAATCTCAAAATTTTTGAACTATCTTATGAAATCATTTGACCTTCGACTAGTTCCGATGATTCACGAACAATTAATTGTAGCTTGCTATGTGTGTGTGTGTGTGTGTGTATATATATATATATATATATATATATATATATATATATATATATATATATATATAATAATTGGTAATATAATTGTTAGGATTAATTATGTAAAATAATAACATATAATAATTATTATCTATATAAATAAAGTATATAGAATATATAAATAGGGTTTCGAAGTTTTTCAGTAAACGGAAGTAATGCTCAATTGTCATTTGATTGATAGTAAACAAGTTAAAAAGAAACTTATGTGATTTCAAAATAAACGGTTAGCCAAAAATGAGTTATATAAACTATAGGCTTATTAAAAGTATAAATAGGAACTATTTGTTTAATTTTAAAATATCTATATTTTACTTAAGGGATGGGAGTAAATAATGCAAATTTTTACTTAATAATTTATGAACGAATATTATACCACAATGATCAAAATAAATAAATATAGTTAATTTAAAAATATGAGAATTTTTTTTTACTTTTATCCACCACTGATTATCAACAGAGCACGATATATTGGTCCGTAAATTAGGATGTCGATTGAATAATGACAAGGGTTCGATGGCTTTGCTATTTCATAAAACACGTTTATAGTTTTAAATTATATTATAATTAGTATTATATTATATATTTTAATCTCATTCGTTATTTAATCCTGTGTTTGAATTAAAGGTTACAGCTGGATTCATTTAATCTTTTGTGAATTCAATTATAAAAGGAGACTCTGTTATTTTGTTTAGTCTCAACATATAACATATATTTATGTATGTGGTTAGTGAGTTACATAGCATGCATATATACATAACATTTAGTCATCCATCAACACCCACCACATATATCCATCTTTCTTTTATCTCTACCCGATCCCAATTTACTCGTTGTTCCATCATCATGAAACCCATATACATGTAATCACATCTCTCTAAATTATACATCTTTATACACAGCATTAGATAGATTTAAATCACCATCATTGAACCATCTCGACACGATTGTAGCTACTACTATTATCGTATGTTGTGCACAAGATCGAACCTATTTGAGTTTTATGTTTTTCAAATTCAAAAACCACCACCCTTTAAACAACCATGATCATCATAACCATCTATGCTATACCTTCTTGTTCGTTTTCTATCCGAGCACAACAGCAACTAACCACCCTCGACCTCACTCTCTCTCTATGTTTATCTCTCTCTTCAAGAACCATCATCACCGTTCCTTTCCACTTCCGTTTTGTAGCATCATAGAGAACCACTCAAGAATCACCATAACCATTACACCACCACTTCATCACCCTAAATGAAACCCTCACCTTTCATCATCCTACTTTCTTATTTCTGTTGTACGTGGTACCAAACCGCCAACCACCATGCATAATCATCATCAACAAAACTGTTTTTGGATTTATGTTTCTGTTTTCTAATATGGTTCGAACAAGAAAGAATGAAATATGACCCGTCAAATTCATTTGTGGTTGATGATACACTGTAGCTTTGTTTGTTATTAAATCCAAAGTCAATCCACCAAGATAATTAGATCCACTTTTGGATCACATGGATGCTTAAAATAAAGAAATATGAGGAACTGATTACCCCACTTGACTTATCTAAATCACAAAACTTTATAAAAGGAGCTTGTAATCTGTCGGTTGAAAAAGTGAGGAAGAAAAGACCCGAAATCTTTTCCTTTTGTGGGCCGAATTTTTATTGCAGTTGGGCCACAATCTTTAATTAAGTAGATGGGCCGTATTTTTTTTTCCTTTGGGCTGTTAGCGGCAGGAAAAAAAATGTATATGTATATGATTTTGATGAAGAGCACGATTTGTTGATAGTAAGATGAAGATAGGGGATGATAATGATGATCTAGTTACGTGAATGATGATGGTAATGTTAGATGCATAGGATAATGCTTTAAATGATATGGATGATGGCGAGTTTGATTTAAATTATGATATAAGATGATTAGTATATGATGATTAAGATAGAAATTGATGATGATTTAGATTATTATATAGTTAAGATAATGAAGATCATTTGTGATAAATGATATGATGATATAATTATGTGATGATGTTGATATTATTATGGTGATATCATGAATGAAGTATGTGATGATAATGATGGCGGGTAAGCGAGAGAATGATGATCATGATTATGACAATGATCATATGCAATGTTAATGATGAGGTCGATGCATAAAGATGACGATGATGATAATGAAATGATTTGAATAGAGAATGGATGATGATCAAATAAGATGATTAGGTAATAAGATTAATAATGATTATGAGTATGATACGCGCGGATAATGAACACGAACAGAGGAATAATTAAGGATGTTATTGGATGAGTGAGAGATCTTGGGTTCAAACCTTATCTGACGCATTTATTTTTGGAACAGCTCTTATGATAGTTCGTGAATCCGAGGCCAACCCTATACTTGATCAATGATGTTATATGTATTTTTACTATAAAATACATTAGGTGAGTATATAGTCCCTTTTAAACTCTAAATATTTTGGGATGAGAATACATGCATTTTATGATTTACGTTATGGACACAAGTGATCAAAAATAAATTCTATGTTGAGTTGTACCATGGCATATTTCTTTATACTTGGTAGCTAATATTTACATGAGGAATGTAAACGCGAATCCTGTTGATAGATCTATCGGGCCTGACAACCCCAACCGGGCTGGACGACCAGTTTTCAACGGTTGCACAGTACTTCGTATCTGTATACTACACTTGGTACGGTGTAGCGATTATTTAAGAATATGCTGCGATGATTTAAATGTTAAGTATGGTTACCAAGTGCTCAACTACTTTTACATACACTTGCGAGTGTATTATGTTTAAATATATGAAATCTTGTGGTCCATAGTTATAACGCTGCTAGCAACAAAACCTATATATCTCACCAACTTTATGTTAACGTTTTAAAGCATGTTTATTCTCAGGTATGAATTAAGTCTTCCGCTGTGCATTAGCTCATACTAAAGACATTACTTGGAGTCGATCATCGCAATGGAACCAAATGTTGAAGACTTTGTCCAGGTGGATAAGGACGAGTCTTTACATAATGAGTCTATCAATTACCATGAAGGACTTCATTGATACCAACCTAGACTTCAGTTACAGAGTACATCTTTATTAAGATTTTTCAACAAATCCGTAGTTCCTCGGGTCCTTAAACTAGTAAATTATAATATCTAAATGACTAAATCTACTCCGTATTATGATAAGCTAATGGAATTGTAATATATATATCTAAATGTACATCGTATTAAATATATATTAAATATATGAAATATATATCACATCTATTATTAACGTGTTCTATAAAAAAAATATATTATAGAATAATATATTACCTTAAAATTCAAGTTTGATTTATTTTCACCATAGTTATCGTTTTCTAAATTTGAGTTGATATATACAGACCTATAATCGCCTTTATTTCTATATTCTTATTCATAATCTTTGTTCCATCTATCATAATCACAATCGAAGTGGTATGAATACCTTTTCGTTAATTAGTTTCATGTCAAAATCCTTACGTTTATAAGATGAACTCAACAACAAATGGTATATATGAAGATTGCATATGACATATTGTACTATTTTGATTATGTAGATTTCATACATCATAATATACTATCATTATTTTTTCTATGAGTGAATTTATTTTTACTATAATTTTTAATTCGTGCGGGCTCATACATAGACCACTTATACGAGATGTCATTACCGTGCAATGCACGAGCTCATACTAATTACATTATTTAGCTTGCATATAATCTGTCATTATTATAGTACACCACAGGCTCTTAAATTCAAAAGAACTTTTTTTTTAAAAAAAATCAATTAATTTTGGACAACTATTTTACTCACATGTGCAACGCACGAGCTCTAACGTTTTATTTACTTCGTTATTTACATACTTGAATGATATAATCTGTTACGGTTTTGCACGGCTTTTTTACACATCCGTGCAACGCACATGCTCTAAAACCTAGTATATTTATACATTATATAATTCCCGTGACAATAATCCTACGTGTCAACTACTGATTAATTCATGTCACGTGTAAATTCCTCATTTATTCCTGCCACGTGTCAATCTATCAATTATTTCCATATATTAATCGACTTATTAGGTTTCCTAATTTTAATTTAATATACATATTTCATTACCCACAATATTGTATTATATTATCATATATATAATATAATATTAATATTACATATTAACATTGCATATTATATTATTATTATTATAAAATTATTTTAAATAGTCATAAGTAATACGAAGTATTGTTTTTCGATAAATTTATTTAATATAAATATTAATAGTATTAATATATATAATATATAAATGGTCATATATTGAAAATCATTTACTATGTTTTTATTGTAATAAAATTTATAAAACATATATTTTTTACTAACATTATAATATTATTTTTAAATGATATTTTATATAATATAAAATTAATTTACATTTTGCATATAAAATTAAAGAATTGCGTTAATATAATATTTGTAGAATATTATATAAATGTACGAGCTCATGTTATCAATTGAAGTTAAAATGGTTATTTGATAATCCTTATAAATATTTAGATGTGTGTCTGCTCAACTTCATTTGAAATTTGACATAATGAAACTAGTTTGTACTAAAAACATATACAATTATAGATGTACATAAAATATCATTCTTAACGATCGATTTTAAATATTTTTTTAGGGGCTCATGTTGGGATTTTATCAATTATTTGTCAATTGAAGTTAAAATCATTTAAACGGACGGGCTCATAATCTATTCGTTAGTATTCAATACTAATGTTTCGATACAAATTTTATAAGTAATAAACGAATTTTTATTGTAATTGTATTATACATTTGATAAGTATCAATATTAACGTTATCGACTACTAATTTATAAAAATGTCGTGCAACGCACGAGTTCATTAACTTGCAACCAACTCAAACCCAACTAAATATAAAAGGGTTTGCCAATTCAGTTTGATTTTGGTCTATCTTTTTGTTACGACATCTTTTCGAACCAGTGTTTAAAGTCTACACGCGACCAACTTTTTATTTTGTTTTTGCAGCCAAATTATGTGGGTGCGACACAATCACTCAAATAATGCTTTTTAAAGACAATATGGGTTCAATATGGGAACCTTTACGAAGCTTCTTGTTGTTACTGAACCATAGATATAAATAATAAATAAATTATAATTATAATGAATGTTAGAGATGAAGCATTAGATTGGAGGGCCATCATTCCATTTGTAACTTCTGAGTAAAGTGTTTCTTGTGTTTATGGTTGAATTTGGCATTTGCTTTAACTAATAAAAAAAGAAAAGATAAATAAAAAAGGTGGACATTTCTCATTTATTTGAATTGATAAGACCTACAAGTGTCCTCTACCGGACCTCCCATGCGCCCTCGAGAGCGCCAATGTCAATCAACCCGCCGTGCCTCGCCCTCGACTTCCAAATCCACATACGCCCTCGATGATTTCGATCCTACACATAATCGAGCACGAGAACATGGGACCATTTGTCAATTTCAACGGCTATATATCCGTTATCCATGGCTCTTTTCCTTTTTTTATTTAACTCAATTAAATACATTATATAAACAATCTCAAATAACACCCATTTTACAAAACTTTCAACAAACACCTGTATACACTTTATCAATGTGCCTAAAAAATAATCCAAGAAAAATCAACAAACACCTCAAAACATACCAAGCGTTCCACGCAAAATTCAACGGAGTCATGACATTTTCCAAAATTTTCTTGATTCACAAAGTATGGGGTTCACGTCACCTTCCGGATCGTCTTCGAACCCGAACCAACGTATGAGGTTCGCAACGTATGCTTCGCAAGTTCCCATGTTTAGTCCTCAACAACAGTACAGTAGCTCATACCAAACTCACTTCCAACAACAAACCGTTTGACAAGCTATTTTCCAACAACAAACACGTACCATTTCGAATTCCTACTCATATTCCACGTGAAACCGAATTCGATGATGAATGTAACGTCCTACCAAAATCGCTATTGGCGTAGTCATTAACAAAAGGTCCAAACACGGTCTACACCCTCTATATAAGACGTTTTGACCAAAACCTTGCATTCTGTAAGACCCGTTTATTTGTCGTGTACACAAGTGTAATTAAGATGCTTGAAGTGGGGTTTCGTTGTACATTTTAAAATGAAACAGATTCTGATCTGGGGGTGTTGCGCGCCGCGCCATTGGTCTGTGACAGATTCCTTTTTTTTTATTAGATATTTTGAGGGCAAATTGGTAAATTCACTAGAGGGACGACTTTAAGGCTCTAGATTCTGTTTGGTGAGTCTCATAACACCATTTTCACCTACTTCACCTCTTCCAAATTAATTTAGTGAGAGAAAGGGTTTTCTAAAGTGAGAGAACTCAAATCAAGGAAGAAGAAGCCGATTTCGGGTTTAAGTTCAAGCATTAAAGTTGTTCACCTACTTCCTAGCTACATTTTGAGTGTAGTGGTATGCTTTAATCTTAATTTCCTTATTAATTTGATTAAGGGTTAGGGTTTGGGGTAAATGATGAACTTAAAACCCATTTGTGGGTGAATTGGGTGTTTTGGGTGAAATTGGGTCATGTAGACTCAAAGATGACTAACTAGGGTTTTCAAAGTGTTAGATTGATATTTATGAACTTAAAGTAGTTAGTAAATTGCTAGCACACCTATATATATGTAAGTGGGTGTTGTGTGGGTTAGTGGATGACCCAAAATGGGTATGTTGACTTTAAAATGGTCAAATGGGTTATAATGGACCTAAGTTGGTTAATGGTTGTGGAAGATGCATAAACTTTGTATTGAAATGTGTTTTAAACCTATCTTGGCAAATTTTAGGGTTTTGGTGTAAGTTAACCCAATTTTAGGGTTAAGGGTGCAAATGGGTCGAAATTGCACCTTAGGTCAAAATGGCACTAGAATGAAGTTAGTGGTTGACCACCTTGAATGAATGATTGATATGTGCATAATGTAATAGGTGTGTTACATTGAAGTTGAAAGCTCGGTTATCTCTCGCCAAGACTTTGAGGTGAGTGGAAAATCTATATATGTATGTATATGATTTACGTGCCGTATTAATGGTGTCACATAGCCGTTTTGTGACCATAGTTGTGTGACATAGCCGTTTTTGTCCACTTTTAATATTTATGCACGTAGACGTGTTTGTGCGTATAGTGGCGAGTAATAACCGTGTTTTACTCCCACGATGTATTCCGTATTATTTTGTGCACATAGCCGTGTTTGTGTACATGATTGTGAGTAATAGCCGTGTTTTACTCACACATTGATCAAGTGATGCCATAGCCATTTTTGGAACACTTGGGGTGATGTCATAGCCGTTTTTGGAACACCTCGGGGGTTAGTATACCATAGCCGTGTTTGGGAGCTAATGGTTGTTATGAACATCGATGACTTGTTTCGCGAAGTCATTCCTTTGCGAAGAATTTGGTTAACCATGGTTTATAGTTGTTGATGTTAGCATTTAATTATTATTATGAATATTATGCTATTGATGTTGCTAGTTGTACGAATTGACGATACTAGCTTGTTTATTGAGACGTTATGCGTTTGTATGCGTTATATGATATCGTGGATGCGAGTAGGTAAGTCTTATATGCATGTATATATTTATTCTACTCACTAAGCGTTAGCTTACCCTCTCGTTGTTTACCATTTTATAGGTTCCGGCGTGGATAAGGGTAAGGGCATACGGTTGGATTAAAGATGTTGCTTATTGTTAGGGGAAGCTTTTTGGATGTGTTAGCTTTTGGAGTTTGACCATGACTTGGGTAGTTTAATCCCCAATACCATGCTCATCGTGTTGTTTGGTACTTAAACTTTATGGTGGTCGAAACTCACGTTATGTATTAAACTCGTAAAACGGCCTATGTGGGCCCCGTTTTGTAAAACTTATTTTATGTTTGAATAGTGTTAGTTTTACATATTTGAATATGTTGTTAAAAGCGTTTGGTCTAATTATGTCGGAAAGTGGCCGATCTTTTTCGCGTTTCAAAACTTTTTGGACAGACCAGATCGGCGCGCCGCGCGGTCCTATGTGGCGCGCCGCGCCGTGCGGTCCTATGTGGCGCGCCGCGCCACAGTGCTGTACAGGAATTTTTTTTTTATTTTGATATTTAACGCGGGTTGTTCGTGGTTTGGTTTGGGGTTGTTAGAAGTGGTATCAGAGCATGGTCTAAGGGATTTAGGTGACTTGAGATAGACGCCTAGACTTAGACTTTTTGTGTGCGCGTTATGCGGGACTTGTAGGACTTCGGGTCGGATCGGGTTTTGGTTAGTGCATAGGTTTATGTGAACTAATCATGCGCTATTGTTTTGTGTGGTATTTGAAATCGTCAAGCGAGATAGACGTGGTACTAGGAAGTTAATGCGATGTGCTCGCGTAACAATGATTAGCTACCATTGTTACAGGTTCAAATCGTGTCAAACAAGCGATGTACGACGATTGTTGAGCAAGATGGGGTAGTGTGGTGTATATGTATATACATATGTGTTAAGTCCTTTCGTTTAGTTGCTTAATTTACTTCGTTTTATAGAATGAAGATGAGAAATAGACACGACACCAATGACGGAAGTACGAGTGAGGACGTTGAACTCACGGCCAAGGTTAAGGCCATCTTTAAAAGGCTAAAGAAGGATTTTCTTGACGACGTTCGAAAGGTCTTCCAAGAGTCTGTCGATGGACAAGTGACCGAAATGATCAATGATCGAATGAAAGCCGCAATAGAGGAGGCTTTAGAGGCTAGAAACATTTATCCTCGAGGCGAAGGGGGTGAAGGTAATGGTGGGGGTGGAAGGCGGGACTTCCGCTACAAAAATTTCAAGGATACTCAACCTCCGATGTTTAATGGGGTGAGGGATCCATTGAAAAGCACTTGTTGGATTTCCGATATCGAGGGAGCGTTCAGTACCGCGGAGTGTCCTCCCGAGAAGAAGACGAGGTATGGATCTAGTATGTTGCGCGAAGAGGGCAAGTTGTGGTGGGATGATAAAATCAAATTATATGGTGAAGAGCAATGCATGTGCTTGACATGGGAGGAGTTTAAGAAGGAATTTTTCCAAGAATACCGAACTTCTTCCGATCTTGATAAAATCTGGGATGAGTTGCACAATTTGCGACAAGGTTCAATGGACTTGGTTACTCTCAAGTCTACCTTCTTGGCAAAGACTCATTTTTGTCCGAAGTATGTAGGTGATGATCACAAGTTGATGCTAGATTTCTACCGTACTTTAAGTGATGAGTTGAAGGGTAAGATAGCCGGGGTATGGCTAAGTCTTTTGAAGATTTATACGACTTGGCTAGGGGTTTTGAGTCGGAGGTTCCAAGAAAGAGTGATTTTGCTTTTTCCAAAAGAAAGTTTGAAGGTTCTAATCATTATAACTTCTCAAAAAAGAAAAACAAGAACAAGAAGGGGTCTGAAAGCGTCGGAAGTGTGAAGAAGGGTGGTTCAAATACTTTTACGCCTACTTGTTATTGTTGTGGGAAGTCGGGTCATTACGCCCGTGATTGTTTGACCAAGTCGGTCACGTGTTTTAATTGTGGAAAGGAGGGGCACAAGAGGCCGGATTGTCCCGATTTGAATAATAATCATGTCAAGAAGTTAGAAAAGGCGGCGGGTACGGCTAGGGGTCGCAACTACTTGATGACCAATGATGAAGCAAAACAATCCAACGAAGTTGTCTCAGGTACTTTTATGGTTAACTCTACTCCGGCAAGGATTCTTTTTGATAGCGGTGCAAATTTGTCGTTTGTGTCTCCTAAATTTGTGCCTAAACTTAATAGACCGTTAGCTAAGTTAAGTCGTCCGGTAGAAGTCGAAATAGCGGACGGCAGGACGGTGCTAGTGGTCGATGTGTGTAAAAATTGTGATGTTGTGTTTGGTGCCGAAAACTTTAAGATAGATCTCATTCCGATGACCTTGGGCGATTTTGATATTGTTATGGGTATGGATTGGCTAGATTGTAATAGAGCCGATATTGCATGCCATGAAAAATTTATTCGTGTGAAGACCCCAAGTAGGGGAGAGTTAATTATTCACGGTGATAAGCGTAGAAGACTTGTGCCGATATGCACTTTTGCACGGGCACGTCATCTCCTTGATAGTGGTGGCATGGCTTTTAATGCCCATGTTGTTGATACTCGTGATGAGCCACCACCCAGTCGTGAAATTCCGGTGGTTAGTGAATTCGAAGACGTTTTTCCGGATGAGTTACCGGGTGTTCCGGCGGAAAGACAAGTTGAATTTCGCATTGAGTTGGTTCCGGGAGCTACTCCCTTTGCTAAAACTCCTTATCGTTTAGCACCGACGGAAATGCAAGAGTTGTTAAATCAAACCCAAGAGTTGCTTGAGAAGGGTTTTATTCAACCGAGTGCTTCGCCATGGGGCGCTCCGGTTTTATTCGTGAAAAAGAAGGATGGAAGTATGCGGATGTACATCGATTATCGGGAGTTAAATAAAGTGACGATCAAGAATCGTTATCCATTACCTCGGATTGACAATTTGTTTGACCAACTCCAAGGTGCAACGTATTTCTCTAAAATCGACCTACGGTCCGGCTATCACCAAATGCGGGTCCGTGAGGAAGATATTGAGAAAACGGCTTTTTGAACGCGTTATGGGCATTTTGAATTCGTAGTTATGCCTTTTGGTCTTACGAATGCACTGGCGGCATTCATGGATCTTATGAACCGAGTGTGCCGTGTTGGACAAGTCGGTGATTGTGTTCATTGATGACATACTAGTCTACTCGAAAAGTATGAACGAACATGAACGTCATTTGCGTGAGGTATTGAAGACATTACGAAAGGAGAAGTTGTATGCTAAGTTCTCCAAATGTGAATTTTGGCTAAGGGAGGTTCAATTCCTTGGCCACATTGTGAACAAAGACGGTATTCAAGTAGATTCAGGGAAGACTGAGACGGTGAAGAGTTGGAGACAACCGACTACGCCTACGGAGATCCAAAGTTTTCTCGGATTGGCCGGTTATTATCGTCAGTTTATCCAAGACTTTTCTAAGATCGCTTCTTCGTTGACGAAATTGACGAGGAAGAACGCGAAGTTTAATTGGGAGAACGAGCAAGAAATTTCTTTTCAATTGTTGAAAGAGAAGTTGTGTCAAGCTCCGGTGTTAGTTTTGCCGGAAGGAGTGGAAGACATGACGGTTTATTGTGATGCTTCGCTAAATGGGCTCGGGTGTGTTCTTATGCAAAGGGGTAAAGTCATCGCTTATGCCTCTCGACAATTAAAGGAACACGAGAGGAGATATCCGACTCATGATCTTGAGTTGGCGGCGGTTTTGCATGCGTTGAAAATTTGGCGCCATTACTTGTATGGTGTTAAGAGTATGATTTATTCGGATCATAAGAGCTTGAAACATCTCTTTAATCAACGAGATTTGAATTATCGTCAACGTAGGTGGATGGATGTGGTAAAAGATTATGATTGTGAAATACTTTATCATCCGGGCAAGGCGAATGTGGTCGCGGATGAGTTAAGTCGAAAGAGTCATCACCCAGCGTTATGATTGGGATTGTTACATATGATTATTACTAACGATTTTCTTGAAAAACTTGGTGTGACTTAAATAGAGGCTTACGTTAACAACAAGCATGCGGAATGAATTGTGGGGCAATCGGAATTCATTACTATGGGTTCGCGTGGTTTGTTGTCTTTTCAAGGAAGGGTGTGGGTGCCTAAGATGGGTGATTACCGGCGGGTGCTACTTGATGAAGCACATAAGTTAAAGTATTCCATTCATCCGGGAGCGACGAAAATGTATCATGATTTGAGGAAGGATTATTGGTGGTCGGGCATGAAACGTGATGTTGTGAAGTATGTTGAGCAATGCGTCACGTGTTTGCAAGTAAAAGCCGAACACCAAAAGCCGTATGGTAAGTTGCAACCGTTAGAAATTCCGAAGTGGAAATGGGAGCACATTACCATGGATTTCATTACAAAGTTACCTAAAATGGTGAGAACCCAATTTGATTTAATTTGGGTGATAGTTGATCGATTGACGAAAAGTGCTTTGTTTCTTCCCATTAAGGAAGCGATATCATCGGAGACCTTGGCTAAGTTGTTTATCAAGGAAGTCATCTCTCGACACGGAGTTCCTATATCGATTATTTCGGATCGAGATACTCGTTTTACATCTCGGTTTTGGGAAAAGTTTCATGAAGATATGGGTACACAATTGAAATTGAGCACGACGTATCATCCTCAAACGGACGGTCAAACCGAACGTACGAATCAAACTTTGGAGGATATGTTACGGGCGTGTATTATTGATTTTGGTGGTAGTTGGGACGAGCACTTACCTTTGGTGGAATTCTCGTACAATAATAGTTATCATACTAGTATCAGGATGCCGCCATATGAGATGCTTTATGGGCGTAGGTGTCGAACCCCGATTTGTTGGGGTGAAGTGGGACAAAAGGAAATCGGGAGTACCGATTTGGTCTTAGAGACGAATAGCAAAATTGATATGATTCGAGAGCATTTGAAAAAGGCTCAAGATAGGCAAAAGTCGTATGCCAACAAACGTAGACGAACGATCGAATTTCAAGAAGGTGACATGGTGATGCTTAAGGTTTCGCCATGGAAGGGTATTATTTGATTTCGAAAACGGGGAAAGTTAGCTCCCCGGTTTATTGGACCATTTAAGGTTTTAGCTCGTGTTGGTGAAGTCGCGTATCGTTTGGAATTACCCGAAGAGCTTGCGGGGATTCATAATACTTTCCATGTCTCCTATCTCCGTAAGTATCTCGCGGATGATTCATCTTGGGTACCTTTAGACGAGATTGAGCTAAATAATAAGTTAGAGTATATTGAGGAACCGATTGCCATACTCGATGAGAAGGTCAAAAGGTTGAGACATAAAGAGGTTAGGACCTTTAAAGTTTAATGGCGTCATAGTAAAGGTTCCGAGTTTACTTGGGAGCCCGAAGAATTCGTGTTAGTTTATCTTCCTTCCTGTCATGCAGCTTGGATCGCGAGGACGCGCTCCGATTCAAGTGGGGGAGAGTTGTAAGACCCGTTTATTTGTCGTGTACATAAGTGTAATTAAGATGCTTGAAGTGGGGTTTCGTTGTACATTTTAAAATGAAACAGATTCTGATCTGGGGGTGTTGCACGCCGCGCAGGGTATTGTAGCGCCGCGCCATTGGTCTGTGACAGATTCCTTTTTTTATATTAGATATTTTGAGGGAAAATTGGTAAATTCACTAGAGGGCCGACTTTAAGGCTCTAGATTCAGTTTGGTGAGCCTCATAACACCATTTTCACCTACTTCACCTCTTCCAAATTAATTTAGTGAGAGAAAGGGTTTTCTAGAGTGAGAGAACTCAAATCAAGGAAGAAGAAGCCGATTTCGGGTCTAAGTGCAAGCATTAAAGTTATTCACCTACTTCCTAGCTACATTTTGAGTATAGTGGTATGCTTTAATCTTAATTTCCTTGTTAATTTGATTAAGGGTTAGGGTTTGGGGTAAATGATGAACTTAAAACCCATTTGTGGGTGAATTGGGTGTTTTGGGTGAAATTGGGTCATGTAGACTCAAAGATGACTAACTAGGGTTTTCAAAGTGTTAGATTGATGTTTATGAACTTAAAGTAGTTAGTAAATTGCTAGCACACCTATATATATATGTAAGTGGGTGTTGTGTGGGTTAGTGGATGACTGATGTGTGTCGCGAGGGGTACGAAATAGTATTAATTTTACTACGAAATACTACAAAATATTACACAAGTTTTAATTATTTTACGGATGGATATACCTAAACCTTGCTACAACACTTATAGGCAGTGTACCTAATCGTAGAGTAGTGTAGTTTTTAGTAAGTCCGGTTCGTTCCACAGGGAGCTCGTGAAGTATAACACTATATTTTTTTACACACAATAATTGTAAAAATACAAATATATATATATATATATATATATATATATATATATATATATATATATATATATATATATATATATAAGTAATATTATTATTATAAAGGGGGGTTTTTACCGTTTAGTGACCGGTTTGTCGATTCTATATTTTAAGCGCAAAGATAAATGATGATAATTAAAGTGCGTAAAATAATGACAATAAATAAAATGACAGTAAATAAAATTGCGAGTAATAAAATGACAGTAAATAAAGATACGATGAGAAATACAATAAAAGAATTATGCTTATTTAAACTTCCGTAATCATGATGTTTGACGTGTTGATTTTAATTTATTACCATGGGTTAATTGTCCTTTGTCCTGGTTTATTTGATACGTCTATCTGGTTTTTGTCCATAATAGTCCATCGGTCATAAATATAAAGTGCGAGTATCCTCGTCAAATTACCCTTATACCCGAAGTCAAATATTCCAACTGATTAAGGATTTAAACTGTGACGCAGTTATCACTTCCGTCAACAATTACACCAGTTATCACTGTATGTAATCCACCCCTGTTTTAATTAGTTTATGAATATTAATTCATCCACTTGATCAGAATGAATAATCAATTACCCAACCCAATTGATTAATTAAATGATTATAACAGATTCCATATGAACGTCACTAAATAGGACAACCATAATCATTATTAATTATTAGGTTAATTAATTTGAAGATAGGTCCGACAGACTCCAATGAGTTGTCACTCAATTAGACAATACCCCCCATCTATTAATAGTCAATAGTCCAATTTCCACAAGTGTCGGTCTTTTGCCCAAACCTTAATTATGGTCCAAAGTTCAATAACCCCATCTTAATATTTTAGCCTAACATCACGATTACTTCGGCTCAAATAAGCATAATAATAACTTAGTTACGAGACATTAATTTAAAAAGGAAGAACATAACTTACAATGATTATTTATAGCGTAGCGTTACACGGACAGAGTTCCGACTTAAAACCCGTTAAACATTTGTTACACTACCCCAAAATTATTATTAAACTTAAAATTAAAATTAATATTATAAATATAAATATATATGTTACAAAGAAAGAGAATTGAAAAGGTGTATCTAAATCATCGATTTAGATGGCCTTTTATAGGCAAATGATAAATTGAAATTTTCACTTATGACCCCTGAACTATGCTCAATTAACAACTTTTTAATATTTAATATTATTCTTATTATGAATTATTTAAATATTATATTATATTCTTGTGCATAGTTGACTTGTACTTTCAGATCCGTTGCGTTGAGCGTTGAAAGTTGGTTCATGTGTCGGTTCCGGATTTTCGAACGTCCTTTCGCACAATTTTATATCGTGTACTTTGCGTTTTGTAACTTGTACTCTTGTCGTTTTTAGACGTTCCTCATAAATAATTTGAACCTTTTTTTATTGTATCTTGTACTTTTTAGCTTTTTGGACCTTTGCGTCTTCAATTCGTCGTTTTCGCCTTTTGTCTTCGCACTTATTAAATATAAACGAATATCACTTGAAAATGGAACAATTGCAACTAAAATCTTATCTTTCTTGGGGAATAATGCTATGAAATATATGTTCCTTTTTAGCCTTATCAATATCCCCACACTTGAGCGTTGCTTGTCCTCAAGTAATACAGTCTTGAAATAAAAACATACTAGAATCACTTCTTTATTCTTCACACTTTATACATCAGTGATTTTGATACGGTGTTATAAACAATGATAGTAACGATAGAACCATGGTTAAAGGTGGTTGTGCCATCCACAGTTGCCTCGGGTTTAGGTCAACGACACTTGCAATCAAATAGCCGATTTACTTTCGGTTTCCAAAGCAAAGTGCACATTTGAAAGGCGGTTTGAAGTCCCACATGACTATAAAAATGTAGATCCTTAAGGAAATTGGATCTTTATGAAAACATTTGAACTTTTGAAAATTTAAGCTAGATTTTACCCTAGACAAGTTTTCTGATTTGATCCACCATCGGTGTTGCAAAATATATTTGTGGATCAATATTTTGGCTAAAAACTTTTAGGCTCGTGTAATCCACTGCTATCCCTGTATCGGAAAGCACACATCCAGTTTACTTGTTCCATATATTACCTTTCGGCAAACTACCGTCCGGTTGTAAAGGAAAGCGATGAACAAGAAACTGTTAAGGCAATGTCTAATGACATGCATTTGTTTATGGTCTTTTTAACGTGTCGGATGCTAGTACTATCCTTGGTATGAGCAATAGTAAAGATCATCCTATAATTTTTCGGTCTGGCACAAGGTCCTGTCCCCGACCATGCTATGCAACCACCGTTCTTACGGTTGACACCCGATTTGGTTCAGGTGACCTAATGAATTCCAGGTGAATTCCTAGGATTTTACGTTCAATGGTAATGAACGCATTGAAAATGGGTTTCCAGAAAACAAATCGGTTTGTATTTTTGATCAAAATATTTTCTCGTTCAAGCCCGAGTTTAGATATCATTGAATTCCATGAGTTTGAATTCTCAATCTTTAAGGTCAATCTCAAGGATTGAGTAATATCAGTCTTAAAAGCTGATTTTTAATCTTTTAAGGAGATTATCCTTTCTGGGGATCTGATTCATTAGTCTTATCAAGCTAATTTGCACGGTGCCTCCCCATTGTACGAGATAAATCCTTCTCATGGTTAGGATAAATCTGACCACCTGGCGACCCTGTTTGATGCTGAGGTCCGTGGATTTCCTGCTGATCTTAGTGATGACTTTTCTAGATTTTTCGTCAACCTACAGCTGGTCTGGACGACAACTTCATGACCTAAATCAAGAAGCGCATGTCTTTTTCGAAAGACTTTACTTCCTTCTAATGATGGAATTGATTCATCGTGTAGATCCATCTCTTCTTTTCTTTCATCGGGTAAAACAGTTGATTATCGTCCAAAACAAAAGTATTTTCAATTGTTTGTACAAAAATATGTGATATATTTTGAATAACTTGGTAGAGTTTTCACACACTTGGCTTTTATTTATGTTTTTCTTTGCCTTTTTCTCCTCTATTCCATTCTTAAATGAATTCTAACATTTTGGTTGTTTCTCAATTTATGTCCTTTCCGAGGTAACGATAATTTCGGCATTAACACCTAGTTTTCATCGTTCATAAATATGTATAAACATGATTTTGACTTCATTTAATTGAAAATTTTTCAAATTTTCACAAAATTTGGCAAATAAACCAAGTATAAACCCGAGAGAATTTATAACCCTTCCCCACACTTGAGATCATGCAATGCCCTCATTTGCATGAAATCAGACTATAATTATAAATTCATGAGGGTGATTAGTGTAGAAAAGTGATTAAAAATACCGAATTTGTAATTACAAAGCTCGTTGAATGATTGATGGCGCCTCATCGTTCATTCCTTCATTTGTTATATCACATTTGTTGTTTTGTGTCTTGTCGTCAAAATTAGTATCTTTTGCTGAACTTAATGACAGTCTTTGAAAGTGCGCTGTTTTACCCTATTTTGTACATAACATAGAACACAAACATATATATACATATTTTTGAAGTTTGGTATATAACCCCACGTTCAAAAATGTATAAAATCTAAAATCTTTTTAGCATACTTTAGATCAATAAAATTAAAAATAATGATAACAAAATTTGTCGCCCCGTCCTCGGGTAAAGCAATTTCGGCTCTATGACCTAGTCTTCAACTTACGACCAATTTTATAAATCATTTTTTTTTTCAACTTAATGAAATAAAGTAAATTTTGTTTTTAAAAACACACAAAACTTAAATTTAAAAAGCATATTAATTTCATATAAAACCTACAAAGCAAAAATTCAGAATGGAGGGAGAAAACTAGTTCTTTAGTGTCTGCTAGCGGAAAAGACCAATCGGATTCCATTCTCGGAACTACACGAGAACAGAACAACTAATTCTAAATAACATTTTCTTTTAGAACATTTGAATCTCCCCACACTTAGGTAGCTGTGGTGTCGTAATTGTGATTAACTTCATCTTCAATTTCTCTTGGTCCATAATCAACTTGCATATCTGTGACTTTTTCTTTAAGCCATTGACTAGCTTCTCCAGTAATATCCACAATTTCAACTAGTTTCGCCTTTTCTTTAGGTGACAGATTGGATACTAACCAGTTACATAACTTAAAGTTCCCCTTACTTCTAGCATCAATAGCCCGTTTAAAAAGTTTCTTCATTGAACTGTTAATAACGGGGTCATTTAATTTCGTATCAATAATGGGGTTCTTTGTTATCATGTCATCATTAGGTGTTACTTCATTTTCCCCACACTTAGGTGTTTTATTATTATTAAGCACTACCGTTGGAGTTGGTAAAACAACATGGTTCTTACCAATCGTTTTTGCTGGTTCAACGGTTTTGGTTGGTGGAGATTTAGACTTTCGAATCATAAAGGTGATCGATTTTTCATCATTACTAAGTGTCATTCTACCATTTCTTACATCAAATAACGCCCCGGTGGACGCAAAGAATGGTCGACCAAAAATTAGAGGAATGTTTGGGTCCTCTTCTATGTCAATGACAATGAATTCGACTAGAAAGGTTAAATTACCTACTTGAACGGGTAGGTTGTCAGCAATTCCAACTGGGTGCTTAATGGTTTGATCTAGGAGTCGAATGCTCATATCCGTTGGAGTTAACTTACCTACACCTAATCTCTTATATAATGAAAGAGGCATAACACTTACACTCGCACCTAAATCTGCTAGTGCATCATACATGACACAATCACTAAGTAGACAAGGAACAATAAATTCACCCGGATCACCTACCCTAGGTGGAGGTTTTGGTGGAACTGTATTCACCGGGTTTACTTCTACGGCTTTTGTTTCTTGTACTTTCTTATTCTTTTTCTTCTTCTTCTTTCCAGAAGTATCACAATCTTTATTACTTATTACTTGCTCATACTCAACTCCTTTTCTTGGAAACGGGATGGGTGGTTTGTATGGTGTCACCACTGGCTTTACATACTCGGGTGGTGGTGGTGATGTAACTTCTTCATTGTTACTCACATCTAAAACCTTCCCATCTTCTGGAGCTGGTTTTTCAGAATTTGTTGACACCATATTAACATTCTCTTTCCGAGGATTTACTTCAGTATTACTCGGTAGCTTTCCTTGTTCCCTCTCACTCATCATGCTAGCAAGAGTACCTACGTGTTTTTCAAGATTCAAAATGGAAGCTTGTTGAGTTCTTAATGACTGATCAAACCTCTCGTTCGTTTGGGTTTGAGATGTAATGAATTGTGTTTGAGATTCAATCAGCTTTGCCATCATTTCTTCTAGATTTGGCTTTTTCTCTTCGGTTTGTTGTGGTGGTTTATACAAGCTAGGTCTTTGTTGATTGAAAGTGTTGTTTTGAGTTGGTTGGTTATTCGGACCTTGTTGGTTGTACGAATTGTTGTTGGGTCCGTTTGGATTGTAAAGAATGTTTTGATTTCGATTGAAGTTTAACTTTGGCGGTTGATAATTATTTTGATAATTATTTCCAGGCCTTTGGTTCATATAGGAAACATTCTCTCGTTGTTCCAATGTTGGTTCAATGTGACAATCTTTCAATAAGTGTGGTCCACCGCATTGCTCACAACTGATTCGTATTGCGTGAATATCTTTATTCATCTTTTCCATTCGTCTTTCGAAAGCATCTATTTTTGCGGAAACGGAATCAAAGTCATGGCTAGAATCGGCTCTAGCCGCTTTAGATGATCGAAAGATATCTTTTTCTTGATGCCACTCATGTGAGTGGGAGGCTGTATTATCAATAATTTTATAAGCTTCAGTTGCGGTTTTCTTCATGATGGAACCACCAGCTGTTATGTCGATGTCTTTTCTTGTAGCGATGTCTACGCCTTTATAGAAGATTTGCACTATTTGAAAAGTATCTAGACCGTGTTGAGGACATCCTCTCAACATCCTTCCGAATCTTGTCCACGCCTCATATAGAGTTTCGTTTGGCTTTTGCGCGAACGTAACAATTTCTCCTTGAAGTCTCACGGCTTTGGATGCCGGAAAGAATTGTTTAAGAAATTTTTCAACTAAAACATCCCATGTGTCAATCGCCCCTTCAGGTAACGATTCTAACCAATCTTTGGCTTCTCCCTTTAAAGTCCGGGGAAACAACATGAGATAGATCTGTTCATCCTCAACTTCTCGGATTTTGAATAGTGTACAGATCCTATTAAACGTACGAAGATGTTCGTTTGGATCTTCCTTCGGCGCACCACTATATTGGCACTGATTAGTTACCATGTGTAGGATTTGTCCTTTGATTTCATAATCTGGCGCATTAATGTCTGGCTTAATAATGGCGTGACCTTGGCCCGTGCGTGTGGCTCTCATTCGGTCTTCCATACTTAGAGGTTCTAGATTTTCCATAATTGAATTCGTTGAATACGAATCACTAGAGGACTCCGATTTAACGGTTTGTGGTTCAGGAGGAATAATTAGTGGTTCAGGATCTTGGAATTGTCCTTGAATATCCTCCGGGTTCTCAGTTGTGAAATCGGGTTCAAAAGATGGATTATCGGAAATTTGAGTTGGAGTTCTTGTTTGATTAGATGATGATTCTAAAGAAAAATCAACGGCGACAATATTGGCTAGATGTCTTGATCGAGTTACAGGTGGTGAACGTATGACAGGTGGTGAACGTTTTGCTCGGTGCATTCACAGAATATCCTATTAGTTATAAAAAATAATAAGAAAAACTTAAATAAGCTATCCAATTAATAGACTTTTCTGATTTTTGCCCACGTTTCGAATAGCCAAAAGATGCAGCAGGAAGCCAGGACCCTTTAAATCGGAAGCCCACAACTTGCCACTAACAAATCCACCTATTACTACGAACCAGAAAAATGTCAACGTCAATTAACTTAACCGCTTAAATAATTTTTCTTTCCGTTTGAAGAATTAGATAAGAAGTAAAGAAAATTCTATATCCTATAACTAGAGCGTCGAGAAATAAGAAAGAAAAAGATTGCGCGTCGAAAAGTGTCGAAAAATAAAAAGGTCGAAAAATAAGCGTCGAAAAATAAAAATAAGAAGGTAGCACGAAAAATGGATTCGCAAAATTCTAAAGCACCTAAATCTTAGTCTAAGGAATAAGCACTTAAGGGATTTTACGGCAAAGCCTAAAAATCTAGAAATAAAAAAAATAACTACGCCAAAAATAAACTTAATACTAAAAGTTGCGACTATAATCTAAAAATCTAAAGGTAATAAAACTTAAAAAAAAAATATTATTATTTATTATTTTTTTAAAATTTTTTTTTTAAAAAAAAAATGATTTTTTTTTTACAATTTTTTTTTTTTTAAAAACGAATTTTTTTTTCTTAAAAAAAACGTTTTTTTTTTTACAATTTTTTTTTTTTTTTTTTATAAAAAACGAATTTTTTTTCTTTAAAAAAAAACGTTTTTTTTTTACACAAATTTTTTTTAACTCATTTACTATTCATGAATAGTAAATGAAAAGAAATTAATTAATTTACTATTTACATGAAAGCGACATTATAGAAATTATTAATTATAAGTTACATAATATACCCCTGAAGTATTTAATAAATACGACTTTTTTTAAAATTTACGTATCAAATTTTGATTCTAAAATATTATTATATTATTATATTCTATCTAAAATATTATTATATTATTATATTCTATTTCAATATTATTATATTATTATATTTTATTTCAATATTATTATATTTAAAAATATAGCGTTTTAGCGCTCCCCGGCAGCGGCGCCAAAAACTTGATGTGTGTCGCGAGGGGTACGAAATAGTATTAATTTTACTACGAAATACTACAAAATATTACACAAGTTTTAATTATTTTACGGATGGATATACCTAAACCTTGCTACAACACTTATAGGCAGTGTACCTAATCGTAGAGTAGTGTAGTTTTTAGTAAGTCCGGTTCGTTCCACAGGGAGCTCGTGAAGTATAACACTATATTTTTTTACACACAATAATTGTAAAAATACAAATATATATATATATATATATATATATATATATATATATATATATATATATATATATATATATATATATATATATAAGTAATATTATTATTATAAAGGGGGGTTTTTACCGTTTAGTGACCGGTTTGTCGATTCTATATTTTAAGCGCAAAGATAAATGACGATAATTAAAGTGCGTAAAATAATGACAATAAATAAAATGACAGTAAATAAAATTGCGAGTAATAAAATGACAGTAAATAAAGATACGATGAGAAATACAATAAAAGAATTATGCTTATTTAAACTTCCGTAATCATGATGTTTGACGTGTTGATTTTAATTTATTACCATGGATTAATTGTCCTTTGTCCTGGTTTATTTGATACGTCTATCTGGTTTTTGTCCATAATAGTCCATCGGTCATAAATATAAAGTGCGAGTATCCTCGTCAAATTACCCTTATACCCGAAGTCAAATATTCCAACTGATTAAGGATTTAAACTGTGACGCAGTTATCACTTCTGTCAACAATTACACCAGTTATCACTGTATGTAATCCACCCCTGTTTTAATTAGTTTATGAATATTAATTCATCCACTTGATCAGAATGAATAATCAATTACCCAACCCAATTGATTAATTAAATGATTATAACAGATTCCATATGAACGTCACTAAATAGGACAACCATAATCATTATTAATTATTAGGTTAATTAATTTGAAGATAGGTTCGACAGACTCCAATGAGTTGTCACTCAATTAGACAATACCCCCCATCTATTAATAGTCAATAGTCCAATTTCCACAAGTGTCGGTCTTTTGCCCAAACCTTAATTATGGTCCAAAGTTCAATAACCCCATCTTAATATTTTAGCCTAACATCACGATTACTTCGGCTCAAATAAGCATAATAATAACTTAGTTACGAGACATTAATTTAAAAAGGAAGAACATAACTTACAATGATTATTTATAGCGTAGCGTTACACGGACAGAGTTCCGACTTAAAACCCGTTAAACATTTGTTACACTACCCCAAAATTATTATTAAACTTAAAATTAAAATTAATATTATAAATATAAATATATATGTTACAAAGAAAGAGAATTGAAAAGGTGTATCTAAATCATCGATTTAGATGGCCTTTTATAGGCAAATGATAAATTGAAATTTTCACTTATGACCCCTGAACTATGCTCAATTAATAACTTTTTAATATTTAATATTATTCTTATTATGAATTATTTAAATATTATATTATATTCTTGTGCATAGTTGACTTGTACTTTCAGATCCGTTGCGTTGAGCGTTGAAAGTTGGTTCATGTGTCGGTTCCGGATTTTCGAACGTCCTTTCGCACAATTTTATATCGTGTACTTTGCGTTTTGTAACTTGTACTCTTGTCGTTTTTAGACGTTCCTCATCAATAATTTGAACCTTTTTTATTGTATCTTGTACTTTTTAGCTTTTTGGACCTTTGCGTCTTCAATTCGTCGTTTTCGCCTTTTGTCTTCGCACTTATTAAATACAAACGAATATCACTTGAAAATGGAACAATTGCAACTAAAATCTTGTCTTTCTTGGGGAATAATGCTATGAAATATATGTTCCTTTTTAGCCTTATCAATGACCCAAAATGGGTATGTTGACTTTAAAATGGTCAAATGGGTTATAATGGACCTAAGTTGGTTAATGGTTGTGGAAGATGCATAAACTTTGTATTGAAATGTGTTTTAAACCTATCTTGGCAAATTTTAGGGTTTTGTTGTAAGTTAACCCAATTTTAGGGTTAAGGGTGCAAATGGGTCGAAATTGCACCTTAGGTCAAAATGGCACTAGAATGAAGTTAGTGGTTGACCACCTTGAATGAATGATTGATATGTGCATAATGTAATAGGTGCGTTACATTGAAGTTGAAAGCTCGGTTATCTCTCGCCAAGACTTTGAGGTGAGTGGAAAATCTATATGTGTATGTATATGATTTACGTGCCGTATTAATGGTGTCACATAGCCGTTTTGTGACCATAGTTGTGTGACATAGCCGTTTTTGTCCACTTTTAATATTTATGCACGTAGACGTGTTTGTGCGTATAGTGGCGAGTAATAGCCATGTTTTACTCCCACGATGTATTCCGTATTATTTTGTGCACATAGCCGTGTTTGTGTACATGATTGTGAGTAATAGCCGTGTTTTACTCACACATTGATCAAGTGATGCCATAGCCATTTTTGGAACACTTAGGGGTGATGCCATAGCCGTTTTTGGAACACCTCGGGGGTTAGTATACCATAGCCGTGTTTGGGAGCTAACGGTTGTTATGAACATCGATGACTTGTTTCGCGAAGTCATTCCCTTGCGAAGAATTTGGTTAACCATGGTTTATAGTTGTTGATGTTAGCATTTAATTATTATTATGAATATTATGCTATTGATGTTGCTAGTTGTACGAATTGACGATACTAGCTTGTTTATTGAGACGTTATGCGTTTGTATGCGTTATATGATATCGTGGATGCGAGTAGGTACATCTTATATGCATGTATATATTTTTTCTACTCACTAAGCGTTAGCTTACCCTCTCGTTGTTTACCATTTTATAGGATAAGGGTAAGGGCATACGGTTGGATTGAAGATCTCACTTATTGTTAGGGGACGCTTTTTGGATGTGTTAGCTTTTGGAGTTTGACCATGACTTGGGTAGTTTAATCCCAAACACCATGCTCATCGTGTCGTTTGGTACTTAAACTTTTTGGTGGTCGAAACTCACGTTATGTATTAAACTCGTAAAACGGCCGATGTGGGCCCCGCTTTGTAAAACTTATTTTATGTTTGAATAGTGTTAGTTTTACATATTTGAATAAGTTGTTAAAAGCGTTTGGTCTAATTATGTCGGGAAGTGGCCGATCTTTTTCGCGTTTCAAAACTTTTTGGACAGACCAGATCGGCGCGCCACAGTGCTGTACAGGAATTTTTTTTTATTTTGATATTTAACGCGGGTTGTTCGTGGTTTGGTTTGGGGTTGTTACACATTCATAACATAAGAGTTCCCAAAATGAAAAGTTTACAAAGTAGCAAGCTTCTAAAGACAGAAAGCAACATAAGTGGTACGTGACTCAATCGTCAAGTTGTAAACAAATACAGAAGTACAATTTTAATTTATTGAATGCAAGTGAAAGTTTAAAAATCCGCGACTCTAAACATGTAGACCTCTAGCACACGAAAGCAAGCAACTAAGAACCTAGGAATAAAACATGCTAAAATTCAACACGGATGTTGGTGAGATAAAGTTTTATAGCGAACAATAAAGTAAGGTAGACCACGAGATTTCGATGTTCAAAAATAGTAAAAGTATATGCACAGTGGGCACCTGATAACCAAACTTAACAACTAAAAGAACCCCATCCCCCCGTATGTGCACCTTGTCAGGGTGTGAACAGTTACGAAGTATTAAACACCTGTTTGTCGAGCTAGCGCTACTAGCCCGAGTGAGGTTGTCAAACCCTATGGATCCATATCTAAGATTTGCGCTTATCTATTAGAAACCCAACAATTAACTGTTACCAAGTGATGTGTCAAAAGTGTGTGCAGTAGTGCTTAATTTTCCTTTTAACTTTTAAATTTATAAAACCTTTATTTTACTTTTAATTCCCTAACGAGCAACAAGACCCGGTCAGATGTAGTATTTTAGGTTATCGTCCCAAGAGAGCGTATGTGCGTTTTAAGTTGGTTTATTCTTATTAAAGAACTAAAGATAGATTTTTATGTGTTTTTAGTTTTCAAAACTGAACCAGAAGGCCTCAATTTAAAGTTTTCAGATTTTGCGGCTAGGCTGGCGGCTTCAGTGGAAAGCCGGCGGCTTCACAGGGCGGTGACTCCTTTTGCAAGTTTAATGTAGCTAGCAAGTAGATTAACGCGTAACCGTCTTAGGTCAGGCCGGCGGCTTCAGGGCCAAGCCGACGGCTGAAATGTCCCGTTCATATTGATTATAAACGTTCCATATTAATTGATTTCGTTGCGAGGTTTTGACCTCTATATGAGATGTTTTTCAAAGACTGCATTCGATTTAAAAAAAAAACAAACCATAACCTTTATGTTATCAATAAAGGTTTAAAACCATAACGTAGATTATCAAGTAATGATAATCTAAAAGATAATGTTTTACACACGACCATTACATAATGGTTTACAATACAATTACACATCGATATAAATCTCCAAATGCAGTTTTTAAACAATTATCATTCAAGCATGGACTCCAAATCTCGTCCTTAATTTAGTATGCGACAGCGGAAGCTTCTTAATAATCACCTGAGAATAAACATGCTTTAAACGTCAACAAAAATGTTGGTGAGTTATAGGTTTAACCTATATATATCAAATCATAATAATAGACCACAAGATTTCATATTTCAATACACATCCCATACATAGAGATAAAAATCATTCATATGGTGAACACCTGGTAACCGACATTAACAAGATGCATATAAGAATATCCCCATCATTCCGGGACACCCTTCGGACATGATAATAATGAATTCGAAGTACTAAAGCATCCGATACTTTGGATGGGGTTTGTTAGGACCAATAGATCTATCTTTAGGATTCGCGTCAATTAGTAGATCGGTTTACTAATTCTTAGGCTACCAAGCAAAAAGGGGCATATTCGGCTTCGATCATTCAACCATAGAAAGTAGTTTCACGTACTTGTGTCTATTTTGTAAAACATTTATAAAACTGCATGTATTCTCATCCCAAAAATATTAGATTTTAAAAGTGGGACTATAACTCACATTCACAGATTTTTTACTTCGTCGGGGAGTAACACTTGGCCACTGGTCAATTCAGGAACCTATAACAAATATGTACATATATATCAAAGTATAATCAAAATATATTCACAACATTTTTATTACGTTTTAACGATTTAAGTTTATTAAGTTAGCAGTCCTCGTTAGTAACCTACAACTAGTTGTCCACAATTAGATGTACAATATATATATATATTATCTCGAATCAATCCACGACCCAGTGTATACACGTCTCAGGCTAGATCACAACTCAAAGTATATATATTATTTTGGAATCAACCTCAACCCTGTATAGCTAACTCAAGCATTACTGCATATAGAGTGTCTATGGTTGTTCCAAATAATATATACACATGGATTGATATGATATGTCAAAACATTGTATACGTGTCTATGGTATACCAAGATTATATGTTATAATACATATATAATACAATATAAGTTGGTTAAGTTATGATTTGTATAAGTTTGTTACAAGTTTCACGTAGCAATAACAAGCAAAAATTATCCAATCTTGTTTTACCCATAACTTCTTCTTTTTAAATCCGTTTTGAGTGATTCAAATTGCTATGGTTTCATATTAAAATCTAGTTTATGAAAATGAACAGAAAAAGTATAGGTTTATAGTCAGAATTACAGGTTACAAATTATTTTTGTAGAGGTAGTCATTTAAGTCGAAAGAACGACGTCTAGATGACCATTTTGAAAAACATACTTCCATTTTGAGTTTAACCATGATTTTTGGATATGGTTTCATGTTCATAATAAAAATAATTTTCCCAGAATAACAGATTTTAAATCAAAGTTCAACATAGTTTTTAATTATCCATACCAAAACAGCCCCCGGTTTCACTACGACGGCATATATCTGGTTTTATGGTGTTCTTCGTATTTCCAGGTTTTAAATCATTAAGTTAGCATATAATATAGATATAGAACATGTTTTTATCTGATTTTAAAAGTTAAGTTAGAAGGATTAACTTTGTTTGCGAACAAGTTTAGAATTAACTAAACTATGTTCTAGTGATTACAAGTTTAAATCTTCGAATATGATAGTTATATATATATATATGAATCGAATGATGTTTTGAACATCATTACTACCTTGAATATAGTAGGTAAACCAACTGTAAATGACAAGAAATAATCTTGAGCTTGAATGGATCTTTAATGGCTTGGACGTTCTTGAAGTAGAATCATGGCACGAAAACAAGTTCAAGTAAGATTTCTACTCGAATTAAGATAGTTAAAGTTATGGAAATCGAATCAAAGTTTGAATATGAATATTACCTTGAATTATAATGATAACCTACTGTAAATAACAAAGATTTCTTAAGGTTGGATGATCACTTAAAATGGATTAGCTTTTATAACACATTTCGCCCGACCTTGTGTCATAACCGGTTAATTGATACAACTTACTTGTTTAGGTCAAGACTAAGCAACTATCATGCACACGTTTACTTTGTGAAGTACTTTTATACTCGTGCACTCTAGGTGAGATCATAGTCCCATCTTTCAACAACTTTTATACTTTTAAATCATGGGATGAGAAACATATACAGTTGATATTGCTCTAAACATACATATTATTCGACGCAATATCAGTTATATTTCATCAGCTTTTATCATTTACAAAGACATTCAATGTATAATATTCAAGAAAAACGACAAAAGCAGACACGAGCTTGAAGTTTGAAGAAACGACGATAAAACGATAGTTTTAACCAAATTTATATCAAGAAAAGTTTATCCGAATGAAAGTACAAGATAGATGAAGAAAAGAGTTCAAATGGAAAGTGCCAAGTCAGTACACGTTGATACGAGATCAACAAAGAACAAACGAAAAAGAAAAATAAAGAAAACTGCCATCAACTCATACACGAATCGTGTAGGATTACACGAAACGCGTAGTAATTTGTTCTTACACGAATCGTGTAGCCTCTACACGAAACGCGTAATGTTAGGCCAGACAAGTTTCAGAACGCAAGAATGGGGCGGCTGGCTTTTGATTTTTTAAACAATTCTTTTGTCTAGTGCTAACAGCAAATGGGGCTTTTTGACCAACTATATCACTAATCCTCAATGTTAAATACGGAGTATCAGTCAGTGTACAAGGGGGTGGAGACAACACATAATATACAACAATTACTATACAGAAATATAGTGTCATTTTATTACTTTGTATTAATTTCAAGGTTCAAATATTTAGGTAGTTTTAAATATTAAGGGTGTATTGTTCGTGATTAAGGGTGTTATTGTACGCGTGGAAAGGGTGTTATTATTGTAATTTTCTACCGTTTGAAGTTAATGAAAGTGAAGAATTTTTAGTAAGTTTACTCTGTTAAAATTATCGTTGTTATTATGTTTGCATATTTATATTTTTATGTTTACCCTAGTGTAATGAATAGCTAAATTTTCATAGTGTTTGCTTAGATGTAGAGCCCCTAGTGAAATGGATTGTTATCATTTGTAAAAGTTAAAATGTAACTTTAGTATTTTTAATATTGAGCCTAGTTAAAAGAACCATTATTGTGTAATTAGGTATTTAACCCTTGCCACTTAATTTATTAAATTTAAATAACGAAAGTTGTTTTTATTTACATAAATTAAGCTTCAACATTAAAATGATCTAGACGAATTTATGGATAAGTTATTAACACCAATTTAGAAATAAACTTCGGTGGTTTAGGTAATATCAATAATTATATGATAGTGAAATTATAAAAAGGGAAACCGTTATGATTTGGGTATTGGCGAAAGTCAAAACTAGGCTAGGTCTCAATTTAAATACTTAGGGAATAGTAGCTATCTAAAAAAAAAAGAATCCGATGAAAATTAGATTTTATTTAGTTAGTCGTAACCTTATATTTATTCGAAAGAAAAATATAAAGTTTATTACTAAAACATTTTAATAGGGCTTAAAACTCAAAACAATCCATGGACCTAGGGGTGACACATTTAAGTAAACACTCCCATTTATCCCATTATTATTTCTTGTAAACTTATTATTATCATTATTTACGAATTATTAGTAAAAAATATAAAAGAATACATAAAAATACTTAATTCTGTACGAAACTGTTTTGTCACATCGTATTACACATACGCGAATCGCGTATGTATACGCGAAACGCGTAAGCCTTAAACCCGGCTACAGTACCAGTAGGGTTAAAATTAGGGTTTTAATTATTTAAATTAGTTTAAAATTAGGGTTTTAGCCTTTTTACTATTATATTTAGGTTATTACTATATAATTTGTATTAGTTATTATAAAATACTTTAATACATGTTAAATCCTAATAATTAGTGTTAATTATAATACTTTATAATTAGAAATGAGTTTACAATTAGTTAATCATTTTAATTCCTTTTAATTTGTATTAATCTTATTAAACATGTCATTTAGTTAATTTAAATAAATTTATATTATAATTGCTCAAAACAAAATTCTAAACATATAGTTTTATTAAAAGTTACTATTTTACTAATTACCATTTAGTAATATAATTAATGCATCATAATTAGTATAATTTCATTTAGTTCCTTTTTAAGTTAATTATTGTAATCTTGTAATTTTATTTAGTAAATTAGTTTAAGTTATTTTCTTTTACTGTTATTTTATAAATTCCTAATCCAAAACCCCCTTTAATTAAGTTTGACATCAAAGACTATTAAAAACCATTAAACACTCCATCTCCCTGTGGAACGAATCGGATTTACCGACAAACTAAACTACACGAATAGGACTAGTTGCCTATATATGTGTGAAATCAACCTGAATTCAATATAATACCACATATACAATAAATCAGTTCGTGTAACAAAAAAAACTCAAATCCGTTCAAAAATAAAGGTTACGTTTCGTAACATCAACTTTTTGGCGCCGCTGCCGGGGACTTGGCAGTTAAATAAATAGATAATTTTTCTGGTTCGTAGTAATAGTTAGATTTGTACGTAGACCGGGTTGTTGGATCACCAATTTTATTGGTCTTTGAAGGATCCTGCCCCTCTGCTGCATCTTTTGGCTATTCAAAATGTGGGCCAAATCAGAAGGATAATCTGTTTGTTTAAAGGTTTTTATCATTGTTTTTATGTTATTCGATCCTCTCGAGGAAATTCATTTCCAAGAAAGTTCAAAGTTTTTGAATAAATCCTTTAGTTCTTTGTACAATTTCCCAAATTGTATGATCCGTTCAATCCTAAACTCGTTAAACTTAATCCGGAACCTCAAAGAATTAATAAAGGACAAAAAAAAAAAACAAAAAGAAATAGGAAGTACTAGTAATTTTAAAACACCGAAAAAAACACTAAAAAAAAAAGAGAAACAAGTAGGTAACCCTAGATAAACCTTTAGTGAAGTGATCTCATAATAGAAATTAATGTATGAACTTACGTTCCTCCAACGCTGAATTAACTCCTTCACATCCTGAACCCGAAAGAAAATTCCACGAACGCTTAAGAGCTCAAGAAGTAGAATCTCTTGCTAAAAATTTAGAGTCACTTTCCTTAGAATCCGACTCTGAACCAATAATTCAACCAATCATAGAGCCGATTATTAAAGAAGAAGAAGAAATGGCTGATACAAATCAAACGATGGAAGCATTAATGAAGGCCACAAGAAAAGGTCAAGGCCACGCAATCATCCAACCCACAATGAGTGATGGCTTTGAAATAAAAGGTCAAGTTTTACACATGGTGACTAATACATGTCAATTCGGTGGAGCCCCAAATGAGGATGCTAACGAGCATCTTCGTAAGTTTGTAAGCATTTGCAAACTATTCAAAATTAAGGATGTCACCGATGATGTCGCATGTTTAAAAATCTTTCCATGGTCCTTAAAAGATGATGCAAGAGATTGGCTAGACTCATTACCAGAAGGTTATATTGAAAACTGGAATGATATGATGGATAAGTTTTTATCAGAATTCTTTCCTGCTTCAAAAGCAGCAAAATTGCAAAGTGATATAAATCACTTTATGCAAAAGCCTAATGAAACTCTTTATGAAGCTTGGACCCGATTCAACAAAATGCTTAGGGTATGTCCTCAACACGGGTTGAATACATTCCAAAAGGTCCAAATATTCTATAAAGGAGTCAATGTGGCAACTAGAAAAGATATAGATGTTGCAGCCGGAGGTTCGATCATGAAGAAAACACCTGAAGACGCTCACACAATCATTGCCGATTTAGCTTCCCATTCCCATAATTGGCATCAAGAAATAGAATTCTCTAGATCATCAAATGTTGCTAGTATTAAAAGCAATGATGAAATTGCTTCTTTAAAAGTTCAAATAGCAAATCAAGCAAGGCAAATCGAGAAAGTAACCAAGGAAATGCATGCTATCAGAGTAGGATGTGAACTATGCCAAGGTCCCCATCTTACTAGAGATTGTGATCAAAGTACAATGGAAGAGAAAGCAAATTTCTTAGGTTACTTACGAAAAGGTGAAATGAACTTCAGTGATTTTCCAGCTATAGAAGCAAACAACCGAAAATATCCTCCTATAAACAGCTATCAAGTAGGAGGACCTTCAGGATCAAATAATAATAACTATCAAGGAGGAAATCCAGGTTACCAAAATAACCGGAATTTCCCAAATCAAAATCAAAGAAATCCGCCACCAGGTTATAATAACCGAAATCAACCTCAACGAAATTATCAAAATAATTTCCAACACAATCAACCACAACCACTAGCACTTATGCAACCACAACCATTAGCAATTATGCAACCTCAACCTGAGAGGAAATCTGGTTTAGAAGATCTCTTAAGAGATTTTATGGTTAAGCACGAGCAAAATGCAGAGCTCCAAACTCAGCAAATCCGAAATCAACAAGCCACAATACAAAACTTAGAAAGGGATGTTGGAAGGATATCACAGTTACTATCAGAGAGACCACCAGGTACTCTCCCCTCAAATACTCAAGTGAATCCCAACAACACCCAAACAAGGAACGAGCATGTAAATGCTATAACTACTAGAAGTGGTTTAACTACTAAACCGGAGACTCTTAAGTCCCCGGAAGTTCCTTTATGTCCTTCTGTTTTACAAATACCGGTTGATGAAAATGAGCAAGTTGACAAAGAACAAGAGAAAGATGATCCACCTGAGGTCATACCAAAGAAAAGTGAAGAACCAACAGTAAGGTGCATAAGGAACCTATTCCATACCCAAAAGCATTAAAGAAAGACAGACTCGCGAGGCGATATGAGAAATTTGCGGACATGATTAAGCAAATTAGCATTAACATGCCACTCGCGGAGGTTCTTAGGGATATGCCAAATTATGGGAAGTTTTTAAAGGATCTCATATCCTCGAAGGGTAAATACCACGATGTTTCTGCCACATTCCTTCATGAGGAATGTTCGGCCATCTTAAAGAAACAAAATGTACCTCCAAAATTAGGAGACCCTGGTAGTTTTATCATACCATGTATGATGGGTGATTCGGTGGTGTACGATGCACTAGCCGACCTAGGTGCAAGTGTTAACCTAGTGCCTTACTCATTATATTTAAAACTTGACTTAGGAGACTTAAAACCAACCCGGATGGGTATTCGATTATCAAACCAATCATTTGATACTCCCATAGGTATAGCCGAGGATATACTTGTAAAAGTTGGCTCACTTATCTTTCCCGTCGACTTTGTTATTCTAGAAATGCAAGAGGACACAAAAGTTCCTATCATTTTAGGACGTCCTTTCCTAAACACTGCAGATGCTATCATTAATGTCCAAAAAGAACAATTGAGTCTAGGTGTGGGAAATGAGAGAATAATTTGTCACATTGACAAAGCCATGAAAAGACCCACTTTTACCGATGACTCTTGTTTTCAAATTGATGTTATAGATCTTTGTGTCGAGAATGAATTGAAGGAGCTACTTGAAATTGATATCCCGGGGTTAGCCCCGGTAAGTGAGAATGAATACTTCAATATTGATAAAGATTTTGATGAGTTGATGAAGGTGGTCACGGATGACGAGACCATAATAGAAGAAATTCCCAAGGAAGAGGAATCGTTTGAGGAAATCAAAAATGAAGATAGATTTCGTATAAAAAATTCCTTAGAAGAACCACCCGTACTAGAGCTTAAAGAGCTACCCAAACACTTGGAGTATGCTTATCTCGAAGGTACATCTCAATTACCAGTAATTATTGCTTCACATCTTTCAGATAATGAGAAGGATAAGCTAATTTCTGTATTAAAAACCCATAAAAAGGCTATAGCCTGGAAAACAACCGACATTCCAGGAATAAACCCGTCTTATCGTACACATAAAATTCTCCTTGAGAATGACTACAAACCCGTAGTACAAAGACAACGCAGGCTAAATCCCAACATGAAAGAGGTTGTTAAAAAGGAGGTCGTCAAGCTTCTTGACGCCGGGTTAATCTACCCCATCTCCGATAGTCCATGGGTTAGTCCAGTACAAGTAGTACCCAAAAAGGGGGGTACAACCGTTATATTAAATGAAAAGGACGAACTCGTCCCAACTAGAACAGTTACCGGCTGGAGAGTCTGTATTGATTACAGACGTCTAAATGATGCCACTAGAAAGGATCATTTCCCGTTACCTTTTATTGATCAAATGCTTGAACGATTAGCGGGAAAATAATATTATTACTTTCTAGACGGTTTCTCCGGTTACTTCCAAATTCCAATTGATCCCAACGACCAAGAAAAGACCACATTCACTTGTCCTTTCAGTACCTTTGCCTATTGCCGCATGCCGTTTGGTTTATGCAATGCACCCGGAACCTTTCAAAGCTGCATGATGGCAATCTTTGATGATATGGTAGAGGATTGTATGGAAGTCTTCATGGATGACTTTTCCGTATTTGGAGACTCCTTTGAATCGTGTCTTTTCAACCTTGAACGTATGCTTATCCGATGTGAGAAAGCAAACTTGGTCCTAAATTGGGAAAAATGCCACTTCATGGTGAAAGAGGGCATTGTACTTGGTCACAAAATATCTCGTGCGGGAATCGAGGTAGATAAAGCTAAAATTGAAGTTATCTCTAAGCTACCTAAACCATCAAATGTTAAAGCAATTAGAAGCTTTCTTGGTCACGCAGGATTCTATAGGCGATTTATCAAAGATTTTTCTAAAATCGCCCGCCCATTGACCAAACTTCTTGAAAAGGATGCTCCATTTGACTTCGATTCTAATTGCGAGAATGCATTCTCGATTCTTAAGTCAAAACTCACACAAGCTCCCATTATGGTATCTCCAGATTGGAGTATGGGATTTGAGCTAATGTGTGACGCAAGCGATTATGCCTTAGGTGCTGTTTTAGGACAACGTCAAGATAATCATTTTCTACCGATTTATTATGCAAGTAAAACTCTAACATGAGCCCAAATTAATTATACCACCACGGAAAAAGAACTCCTAGCGGTTGTTTATGCATTCGATAAATTTCGGTCATATTTGGTGTTGTCCAAAACCATTGTTTACACGGACCATTCGGCACTTAGATACCTATTCTCGAAACTAGATGCAAAACATCGTCTCATACGTTGGGTTCTTTTACTTCAAGAATTTGACATTGAGATACGTGACAAGAAAGGAGCTGAGAATCTAGCTGCCGATCATTTATCCCGACTTGAAAACCCCGAATTAAATAAACTTGATGATACAATCATCAAAGATACATTTCCTGACGAATCTCTAATGAGGGTTGAAAAAGAATCTGAAATCCCATGGTTTGCCCATTTTGCAAACTATCTTGCTTCAGACATTCTACAAAAAGGGCTTACTTATCAGCAAAAGAAGAAATTCTTTGCAGATTTGAAGTCATATTTCTGGGAATACCCAGACCTATTTCGTGTTGGTGTGGATCAAATAATTCGCCGTTGTGTGTACGGACAAGAAGCTCAACAAATTCTTGAGCATTGCCATCAAGGGCCAACCGGCGGTCATTTCGAACCAAACCACACTGCAAGAAAAATCCTTGATTCGGGCTTTTATTGGACCACGATCTTTAAAGATGCCCATAATTTCGTTCGGACTTGTAATGCATGCCAACGAACGGGCAACATCACGAAAAAGGATGAGATGACTCAAACCGGCATCCAAGTTTGTGAAATCTTTGACATTTGGGGAATAGATTTCATGGGACCATTTCCAAGTTCACATAAGTGCAAGTACATACTAGTAGCCGTTGATTATGTATCCAAGTGGGCTGAAGCAAAAGCTTTGCCTACAAATGATGCTAGGGTGGTGGTAAACTTCTTGAAAAATCTCTTCTCACGCTTTGGAATCCCAAAAGCACTCATATCCGACCGAGGAACACATTTTACCAACAACCTTCTTGAAAAGGTGTTGAAGAAGTATGGCGTAACTCATCGTTTCTCTACTCCGTACCACCCGCAAACAAGTGGTCAAGTGGAGAACACGAATCGTGCCTTAAAACGCATACTTGAGAAGACGGTTAATAACAACCCTAAAATCTGGCAACGCAAGTTAGATGACGCGTTGTGGGCTTTTAGGACTGCGTATAAAACACCAATAGGTACCACACCATTTAGACTTGTATACGGTAAAGCGTGTCATCTACCTGTTGAAGTTGAACACAAGGCATACTGGGCTATGAGAGAATGTAATACTGACCTTGTACAAGCAGGAGAAAATAGGTTATTACAACTTAACGAACTAGATGAATTAAGATTACAAGCCTACGAAAATTCTAAAACATATAAAGAAAAAACTAAAGTATGGCACGATGCACGATTAAAAAAGAAAGAATTTGAACAAGGGGATAAAGTATTGGTATTCCAATCACGTTTCAAGTTTTCACCTGGTAAACTTAGATCCCGATGGACTGGGCCATATATAATAAAACAGGTTTTTCCATCTGGATATGCAGAGTTGTATGGTAAAGACGGTGGAACTTTCAAAGTGAACGGACACAGACTCAAGTTATACTTTGAAGAAATCAATACTACGAAAAGAGACGAAATCACCTTCTACCCTAAGGACAAATAAATTCAGGGTAACTCTAAGGTTTTAAACTCCATTCTCGATTTTTATTCTTATCTTTAAGAGTGGGGTTAGATTGGTCTTTCCCTAGCAGACCCTAAAGAACTAGTCTTCTCCCTCCATTCTACCTTTTTAATTTCTTTTTGTTTTTATTGTGTAATTTGAAGATGCGCAGTCAGTATATCTACAACCATTTCATTTTAAAGTGCGATAAGATTTTACCGAGGGATGTGGTGTTAGATATTAAGAAAAGATGCGATAAGGCGAGGAAAGAAGAAAGACAGAAACTAAATGAGACAAACTATGCAAGAGGAAAATCTAAATCAGCTAAAAGGCGTCGAGCACGTCATTTGGGTAAATGTGTGAAATGTGGAAAACCGACTCACTCCGGAGATTGCCCAAAGAACCAAACGGACTCTAATTACGAGTACGTAACCTTATGCCGAGAAGGGCCTTTAAAATGTGCAGAAGAAAACCTCTTAAACCAGCGAGGTTACGCCTACGAAGCAATGGGGAGCGAAATAATGCGACTCCACTACGAGGCGAGCCAACGAGGCTTCACTCTTTAAATCTTTTTCTCACCAATTGTGTGTTTGTGCATTTTTGTGTGTAATGTTTTGGTGTGTTTGGTTTGTTTTTGTTTGTTGTATGTTCTATTAAAACGGTCTACCATTTAAAAGTGATGAACCTTGAGTTCAATATGTTTTCATTGAAAACTATAAATGTTAAGTGTTACAACTGAATTATCGTTTTTCAAATTGCACGAAATTTCTTGTTGGATTCATAAGATATCTGTTAAATAGTAAACCACGAAAACAAAAAAAAAATTAAAAAAAAAATCCTTTCTACTAAATTGAAGGTGAAACGCCTTGAGTTTAACTTGTTTCTTTGAAAATGAAAATGTTTAGGTGTCACAACTGAATTTTCATTCTTCAAATTGCACAAAATTTTTTGTTAAATTCTAAAAGTCTACAGTAGATTGTAAAATATACCTTTTTATCAATAACCGTAAAAATATATAACTTGTAAATCTTTGTCGTGGATAATGATAGGTTTGACGACCGAATTTATCTCTACCTAATCGATAGGAAACAAAGTTTTAAGTTTGAAAATTAGTTGATTTAGGGGTATACAAAAAAATAGAGTGTATTTTAATTCGTGTAATTTTTATTTTTCATGTACTTGTTCTAAAAATTAAAAATGTTAATATTTTTAACACAAAAAAATAGAGTGTTTTTATTTTATTTTAAATTTGTTTTCGAAAAAGATTAAAAACTTTAACTTTTAATGGATTGAATTTTATAAATTGAAATTACAAATTTATAAACGGATTAAGATCAGGTGTAACAACCGAATTTCCGTTACAAATATAAATTTATAAAAGATATTTTAAAAATTCAATTGATTTTAAGTTATATAAAAAAAAAAAAAAAAGGCCATGGCATACGCGTAAGGTGTAGCAGTACACTAAACGCGTGGATCCCAGATATACGCGAAACGCGTATACCTACGCGAAACGCGTACGGTCAAAAATTGGGACATATCAGATCGAGCAGCAGCCTGTTTTGTTCACTCCATTCTTATTATTTCTGCTGCTAAGACGAGAACCCAAGCCAAAATCCCCAAAAATCACACCCAAAATTTAAATTAACACTTCCAATCTTCTCCAATTCTTCAATCTTTCAACATGCCTAGATTGGTAAGGGTCCTAAACCCATTTTACCTCATGTTTTTCAAGTTTTTCATTATTTATTTTTTGGCTTTAATCCGAATTATATGCATGATATTGTTGATTTTTGCATGATTATTGCTATATCTATGTTGTTAGTAAGATAATAAACCCGATTAGCATGAAAAACTGATGTTTAATTGATTATTGAAAAATTAGGGTTTATACAAATTGGGGATAATTGAGAAATTGATACTGAGGTGTGTTATTTTGGTTGTAATTAGGTGTTTTTAAGTGTTTTGTTGGTAGTTAGAACTCTTGAACATGATTTTGATTGTTTGATTTTGTGATTTTTAATTTTAGCCTAAATTTGATAATTTTTGTAAATATCATGAATCAAGTATGAATTGTAATGTTGTTAAGGATTTTTTAGAAGCTGAAATACACGCAATGTGATTGAATTAAATTCGATATACTTAGATAAATTGCATGTTTTCACTTATGAATTAGACTTTGTATATGAAACTTGATTTTTGATTTATGATTTTTGGTTTGTTTCTGCTTTGTTTAGAATCATAGAACTAAAAATTCCAATGTTGCTGAAACAAGTTGATTCTTGTGTTGATTGAAAACAAGCTTGTATGTTGAATTTAGACTCTTTGCTAACATTAACACATCCTATTGGGATGATTTTCTTGATTTAAAATGTTATGCAGGGACCAATTAGAATGAGGGCATTTAACCAACAACAAGCAGAAAATCAGGTTACACCCGAAATGGAACAACAACTCTTGAACCTACACCCAATCCTGCAATTTCCTAACGAATTACATCAAAGGGTACAAAAGGTTAAGGATTTACTCATTCTGGTAAATAGAACCATCTCTCCAGTTTACGTTGTTGATTGGGATCCCCTAGGAGACCCAGTCAACTTAGATACACCGATAAGGGAAATTTTAACCCAAAGTTTCACGAATGAATTTGGGGAAATCACGTATTATAATGACTTTGAGAGATTGTTTAGGTTGAATTCTCCTGTATATAGAGAATTGTGTTTAGAATTTTATTCTACCGTTAGGATGAATGTACACCCGGAAAATGTCCAAGATACTAGATTCCTACAACTTAGATTGGGTGGTGTAGATAGAGTAATTTCCCTAGGCAACATGACTATGGCCTTAGGGATTTATGACGGTAATGAGATGAATGCTCCCGGTTTTTGGGAATATATTTTTACAGGAGCTAAGTATACAGGAGATTATGATTCTTTGAGCGTCTGGCGTTCTTTTTCCCAAAAGAATACATATGTAGCAGGCCAAGAATCATACCTTAAGATCACTGATGTTCGCTATCGAATAATTCATAAATTTATAGCGAACACAATTAACCAAAGGGCATTCCTTAATACAGATAAGATTAATTATGTTGACCTTTGGTATTTGGATGCAAATAGAGATAGGGATACGTTTATTAGTATACCCTATGGAGTGGCCTACTTTTTGGCCCATATAGGTAAGGGTGCTCGAGGATCCAGTGACATGTCGGGAGGTTACTATGTCACGTGTTTGGTAGCCTGGTTTGGTCTCAACCCGAACGAATTAGATCCTCCAATCCAGCCGATAGATCAACGGGTTCGTACTTTAGGATTGGAGGTGTATAAGATAGCTAAGGCTATACGTGTGAGGGGTGGGGTACGTAGTTTAAGGCAACAGGAAGTTGCTACTCACGCACCTATGGAAGAGGATAATGAACCCGCGAGGGAAGCTAGGAGGAGACGCAGAGAGACAGATCAGGCTAGCTCGTCTTATACAGGTACTTCTGATTTCGATATGCTCCAAAATTCTTTTAACGCATTGAGTTTAGATGTACGTAACTCATATCAAAACTGGGGAGTGAGATCAGAAGACCAGTATACTGCTTTGTCTCGGCAATTGGGGGATATTAGGCATACCCAACTAGATCAGTATAATATTCAGTCTAACATCCGATACGATCAGAGGGGTCAGGGAGCACAATTAGAGTGGGCGCATCATCAGGCATATTTATACGCGTCTAACCCGCAGAATTACGCACCCTCAGCCTATCCTTCATACCCCCAATGGCAGACACCCAATGACCCTCTACCTCCACCATATGACCATAACGCCGCCATAGCCACGAGTCAGGATGCATATAGGTGTTTCTACGAGGAACAACGCCTAAACGAACAACGGCAGCGACAGCAACAGGAAGAAGGCGAACAGGGAGGCCCGTTTTGGAATCCATTTAACTAGTTCTATTCTTTAAAACATTTTTATTTTTATGGTTTGTAATAGCATAATTGTATGGTGTGTATTGATACTTTTTATGTTTCTTATGTTTTATTATATATTAGCAAGAAAGTAGTGTGGGGTAAAATTGTTTCGTACGATTGAAGTACAACCCCATGTTTTGTGTGTTTTTAACATGGTCTTGACAGGTACAGAAGAAAATGCAATTAGACGAAACGAAACATCGAATTACATTGTGATACAAAACGTTGGATATAATCATAGGTAAAACAATTTGAAAATCCAAATCGGTTAACAAAGGAAGTTCCAAATACTTTACACCTTTTGTTCTCTCAAATTTATACATTATTATCTGATTTTATGTAATGAGGGCATTACATAATCTTAAGTGTGGGGTGGGAATATATAAATTCTCGAGAACTTATAATTTGGTGATTTTTATCAAAGTTTATAAAATTTTTAAACAAATTTATCAAATAAATTTTTAAGGTAATTACGAGCGATTAAAGCATAGGTGTCAAAAACCGAAATTATCGTCTCAATACATTAAAAACGCATAAGTTTATTTGTTTAAAACCTATAAAAGAAAACTAAGTATAACAAGAATTTATAAAACCTTATGTTGAGAACCATATATCACATGTTTCTATGAAGTTATTGCAGATATCATTGCTTTGGAACGTATAAACCTGAACACTCCATTATTACGAGTAATAGAGGATGAATCAAGTCCATCCCGTAAGGAAGTAAAGTCTTCCAAATTGACACACTTGCTAACTTATGTTAGAAGATGTAGTCCAGAACAGCTGTAGGTTGACGAAAAATCTTGTAAAGTCATCCCTAAAATTGGCTGGAAATCCACCTAACCTCAGCATCAAACAGGGTTTTTGGTGGTCAGACTTATCCTAACCATGAGATGGATCTGTCTCGTACAATGGGGGGGCACAATGCAAATTAGCTTTTAAGACTAATGAATCTAATCCCCAGATGGATGATCTCCGTAAAGATTAACCGCATCTATGTTTGACCGCGTTCAACATACATATGCCATAACAAATTGAGGTGTGCAAACTCATGGTTCACCGATGATATTTGGACATGATATAATTTTGTTCTAAAACTTATGCTATTTTATGAATTATATTTGTGTAAAACCATTTTTTGGACATTCGGCTTCAAGTTCCATGATACTACAATCATGGGGGCGAATAGCTTGCTAATCGCCGACTGAGACTTCGGTTTTCAGTTACCCTCAACCGGAATTTGAGGTTAAAACCGGAAAACGTGTCTAGTGTAAAAAACTAGCATGACATTTTATAAAATCATAAAACGTTTTCACAAGGTCCAATTTTCCCTAAGGATCCAAATTTTTATACCCTAATCACGAATTTCATGTTTGTTTCTGTTGTCAGAATTTCGTTTCGTGTGGTGTGCGCGTGATTCAATAAAAATTGTGTAGTGTTTCTAAACTTATTCCATATAGCGTGTGTTTCATTTCGTGTAGTGTGTGTTGTGTGATCTAATGTTCGATAAGAAAGATATATATATAATGTTGTAATTCTGTTAAAAGATGTAATTGCTTGAGGACAAGCAACGTTCCAGTGTGGGGTATTTTGATATTGCTCTAAACATACATATTATTCGATGCAATATCAGTTATATTTCATCAGCTTTTATCATTTACAAAGACATTCAATGTATAATATTCAAGAAAAACGACAAAAGCAGACACGAGCTTGAAGTTTGAAGAAACGACGATAAAACGATAGTTTTAACCAAATTTATATCAAGAAAAGTTTATCCGAATGAAAGTACAAGATAGATGAAGAAAAGAGTTCAAATGGAAAGTGCCAAGTCAGTACACGTCGATACGGGATCAACAAAGAACAAACGAAAAAGAAAAATATAGAAAACTGCCATCAACTCATACACGAATCGTGTAGGATTACACGAAACGCGTAGTAATTTGTTCTTACATGAATCGTGTAGCCTCTACACGAAACGCGTAATGTTAGGCCAGACAAGTTTCCAGAACGCAAGAATGGGGCGGCTGGCTTTTGATTTTTTAAACAATTCTTTTGTCTAGTGCTAACAGCAAATGGGGCTTTTTGACCAACTATATCACTAATCTTCAATGTTAAATACGGAGTAGCAGTTATTGTACTAGGAGGTGGAGACAACACATAATATACAACAATTACTATACAGAAATATAGTGTCATTTTATTACTTTGTATTAATTTCAAGGTTCAAATATTTAGGTAGTTTTAAATATTAAGGGTGTATTGTTCGTGATTAAGGGTGTTATTGTACGCGTGGAAAGGGTGTTATTATTGTAATTTTCTACCGTTTGAAGTTAATGAAAGTGAAGAATTTTTAGTAAGTTTACTCTGTTAAAATTATCGTTGTTATTATGTTTGCATATTTATATTTTTATGTTTACCCTAGTGTAATGAATAGCTAAATTTTCATAGTGTTTGCTTAGATGTAGAGCCCCTAGTGAAATGGATTGTTATCATTTGTAAAAGTTAAAATGTAACTTTAGTATTTTTAATATTGAGCCTAGTTAAAAGAACCATTATTGTGTAATTAGGTATTTAACCCTTGCCACTTAATTTATTAAATTTAAATAACGAAAGTTGTTTTTATTTACATAAATTAAGCTTCAACATTAAAATGATCTAGACGAATTTATGGATAAGTTATTAACACCAATTTAGAAATAAACTTCGGTGGTTTGGGTAATATCAATAATTATATGATAGTGAAATTATAAAAAGGGAAACCGTTATGATTTGGGTATTGGCGAAAGTCAAAACTAGGCTAGGTCTCAATTTAAATACTTAGGGAATAGTAGCTATCTAAAAAAAAAGAATCCGATGAAAATTAGATTTTATTTAGTTAGTCGTAACCTTATATTTATTCGAAAGAAAAATATAAAGTTTATTACTAAAATATTTTAATAGGGCTTAAAACTCAAAACAATCCATGGACCTAGGGGTGACACATTTAAGTAAACACTCCCATTTATCCCATTATTATTTCTTGTAAACTTATTATTATCATTATTTACGAATTATTAGTAAAAAATATAAAAGAATACATAAAAATACTTAATTCTGTACGAAACTGTTTTGTCACATCGTATTACACATACGCGAATCGCGTATGTATACGCGAAACGCGTAAGCCTTAAACCCGGCTACAGTACCAGTAGGGTTAAAATTAGGGTTTTAATTATTTAAATTAGTTTAAAATTAGGGTTTTAGCCTTTTTACTATTATATTTAGGTTATTACTATATAATTTGTATTAGTTATTATAAAATACTTTAATACATGTTAAATCCTAATAATTAGTGTTAATTATAATACTTTATAATTAGAAATGAGTTTACAATTAGTTAATCATTTTAATTCCTTTTAATTTGTATTAATCTTATTAAACATGTCATTTAGTTAATTTAAATAAATTTATATTATAATTGCTCAAAACAAAATTCTAAACATATAGTTTTATTAAAAGTTACTATTTTACTAATTACCATTTAGTAATATAATTAATGCATCATAATTAGTATAATTTCATTTAGTTCCTTTTTAAGTTAATTATTGTAATCTTGTAATTTTATTTAGTAAATTAGTTTAAGTTATTTTCTTTTACTGTTATTTTATAAATTCCTAATCCAAAACCCCCTTTAATTAAGTTTGACATCAAAGACTATTAAAAACCATTAAACACTCCATCTCCCTGTGGAACGAATCGGATTTACCGACAAACTAAACTACACGAATAGGACTAGTTGCCTATATATGTGTGAAATCAACCTGAATTCAATATAATACCACATATACAATAAATCAGTTCGTGTAACAAAAAAAAACTCAAATCCGTTCATAAATAAAGGTTACGTTTCGTAACATCAACAGTTTTATACTACATACTTTTATACTTTGAACACAAGTCCGGAAACAAACATTCCACCGGGAGTTAGAACAAAAAACCTCAATTCGATTATCATTAGTTACACTTGCAGGGTGTAAGCGAGAACTTATATTGTGTGGCCATACTGGTTTGACAAACCCTCATTCGGACGGTTCGCTACCGTTATGCGGATGAAATATATTTTTGAGAAACAGTGTATGTTCTAACACTATTGTGATGGGGTTCTATGGAAGGAAACGTTAAGTCTTGATAATTGGGTGCTCGCGAAACATACTTTTGGAATGCTAACGATTTGGATAATCAACTATACAAAAATCTTGTGGTTAAAAAACAACGTTTATTAAAACACCTATGATTTCACCAACGTTTTTTCGTTGACAGTTTTCTATATGTTTCTCAGGTTCACGAATGGTTATTTGATACATGCTTCCGCACACACTTTGATATACTTGCTTGGAGTCAAGCATACATACATACGTACGCTATTTATAGCAACCGTGATTTTAAACTAATTATGTCGCAAGTTATTTCATTTATACCTTATAACTTTTGTAAACTTAAACTTGTTGTCGAACCGTTTGGTAAACTAAACTTTGTAAATCTTGTACTTTCAAATAAATGCGACATAATTTTGGTCAAACGTGTCACATTTAGGGACTATGACCACGTAACGGGACCTAAGTTAATGACGCCGTCAATGAGGATTTTTTTAGGTCGCTACATATACCAATAGTATATACATCTAGAAGCTGTGTATTATACGAGTACAAATACGAGTGCATACGAGTAGAATTGTTGATGAAAACGAATGAGGACGTAATTGTAAGCAATTTTGTTAAGTAGAAGTACTTTGATATATGTCATTAAGGCTTTCAAAAGTGTAGTAATACATCTTAAAATATTACATGTATATTCATTTTAACGGAGTCGTTAAGTCATCGTTAGTCATTACATGTAAGTGTTGTTTTGAAACCTTTAAGTTAACGATCTCATTTAATGTTGTTAACCCATTGTTTATTATATCTAATGAGATGTTAAATTATTATATTATCATGGCATTATGATGTATGAATATATCTTAATATGATATATATATACATTAAAATGTCGTTACAACGATAATCGTTACATATATGCCTCGTTTCGAAATTCTTAAGTTAGTAGTTTTGTTTTACATATGTAGTTCATTGTTAACACACTTAATGATATACTTAATTATCATTTTATCATTTTAAACATAGTGTATCAATATCTTAATATGATTCATATGTATTTAGTAAGACGTTGTTATAACGATAATCGTTATATATATCGTTTCGAGTTTCTTAATTCAATAAACTCATTTTTATGTATATCACTCATTGTTAATATACTTAGTGAGATACTTACTTATCATAATCTCATGTTAACCATATATATATATATATCCATATATATATCATCATGTAGTTTTTACAAGTTTTTAACGTTCGTGAATCGCCGGTCAACTTGGGTGGTCAATTGTCTATATGAAGCACATTTCAAATAATCAAGTCTTAACAAGTTTGATTACTTAACATGTTGGAAACATTTAATCATGCAAATATAGTTTTCATTTAATATATAATCATGGAAAAGTTCGGGTCACTATAGTACCTACCCGTTAAATAAATTTCGTCCCGAAATTTTATGCTGTTGAAGGTGTTGACAAATCTTCTGGAAATAGGTGCGGGTATTTCTTCTTCATCTGATCTTCCCGCTCCCAGGTGAACTCGAGTCCTCTACGAGCATTCCATCGAACCTTAACAATTGGTATCTTGTTTTGTTTAAGTCTTTTAACCTCACGATCCATTATTTCGACGGGTTCTTCGATGAATTGCAGTTTTTCGTTGATTTGGATTTCGTCTTACGGAATAGTGAGATCTTCTTTAGCAAAACATTTCTTCAAATTCTAGACGTGGAAATTTTTATGTACAGCCGCGAGTTGTTGAGGTAACTCAAGTCGGTAAGCTACTGGTCCGACACGATCAATAATCTTGAATGGTCCAATGTACCTTGGATTTAATTTCCCTCGTTTACCAAATCGAACAACGCCTTTCCAAGGTGAAACCTTAAGCATGACCATCTCTCCAACTTCAAATTCTATGTCTTTTCTTTTAATGTCCGCAAAACTCTTTTGTCGACTTTGGGCGGTTTTCAACCGTTGTTGAATTTGAATGATCTTCTCAGTAGTTTCTTGAATTATCTCCGGACCCGTAATTTGTCTATCCCCAACTTCACTCCAGCAAAACGGAGACCTGCACTTTCTACCATAAATTGCTTCAAACGGCGTCATCTCAATATTTGAATGGCAACTGTTGTTGTAGGAAAATTCTGCTAATGGTAGATGTCGATCCCAACTGTTTCCAAAATCAGTAACACATGCTCATAGCATATCTTCAAGCATTTGTATCGTCCTTTCACTCTACCCATCTGTTTGTGGATGATAGGCAGTACTCATGTCTAGACGAGTTCCTAAAGCTTGCTGTAATATCTACCAGAATCTTGAAATAAATCTGCCATCTCTATCAGAGATAATAGATATTGGTATTCCATTTTTGGAGAAGACTTCCTTCAAGTATAGTCGTGCTAACTTTTCCATCTTATCATCTTCTCGCATTGGTAGAAAATGTGCTGACTTGGTGAGACGATCGACTATTACCCAAATAGTATCATAACCACTTGCAGTCCTTGGCAATTTAGCAATGAAATCCATGGTAATGTTTTCCCATTTCCATTCCGGGATTTCGGGTTATTGAAGTAGACCTGATGGTTTTTGATGCTCAGCTTTGACCTTAGAACACGTCAAACATTCTCCTACGTATTTAGCAACATCGGCTTTCATACCCGGCCACCAAAAGTGTTTCTTAAGATCTTTGTACATCTTCCCCGCTCCAGGATGTATTAAGTATCTGGTTTTATGAGCTTCTCTAAGTACCATTTCTCTCAGATCTCCAAACTTTGGTACCCAAATTCTTTCAGCCTTATACCGGGTTCCGTCTTCTCGGATATTAATATGTTTCTCTGATCCTTTGGGTATTTCATCTGTGACGATCGCTCCAAATCCATATGGACGAACACATCATTCATCGATTTCATTGTGAGGTATTTGACCTCTATATGATAAGTTTTATAAACATTGCATTCGTTTTGAAAAGGTATATCATAAATGAATATTTAAATTCAAAGTTTTCAACATCTGATGATTTCTACATATAGACAATCACTGTAAATAATGGTTTACAATAATACTTCCGTTGACAATGCAGTCAAGATAAGATATATGGTGATGATTTGGTGAATGCAACGTTTTCTTGAATAAAGTATGTCATGTAAGACTCCATGCATATAGCTTGTCTAACATATAAGCAAAGAGCGGAAGGCTTCTAGGAACCTGAGAATAAACATGCTAACACGTGTCAACACAAAGGTTGGTGAGTTCATAGTTTTAGTGTTTCGTATAATCTGTATATAAAAGTGGATCACAAGATTTTAGTTGTTTCATCCAGAAACGTTTATCTAAATATTCTACAAGATTGAGCACCCTGGTAACTAAACTTAACGTATATATAATTTGTACCCTTTGTATAATCATCTTAATAATACACGCAAACCAACGTGTACGCTTCTCAAATAGCATACGTCCGTTAAAAGGCTAGTGCTCTAGCTCGGACGGGGATATCAAGCCCTATGGATCCATATACTACTACTCGCGCCCACCAGTTCTTATAATCGGCAGTTACTAGTTGCCAAAGCTAAGGGATTTTCGGTTCAAACTCAGTATAGAATTTAGTATGTACTTGTGTCCATTGCTTAAAATAAAGTGCATGTATTCTCAGCTCAAAAATATAGATTGCAAAAGCAATTAAAAAGGGAGCAAATGAAACTCACCTTAGCAGCATATAAAGTCGTTCACCAAAATGTGACTGAAACTCGGATTACCAAATAATCGTAGATCTCAACCTAAAGAACATATGTTGGTCAATAAATGTCTATCAAGCTAGGTCAGGTCATAGTGTATAACAATCCTAATGCTCGAGATCGACATACAAAAGTTATCCAAAGTCGTTTCAAAAAGTCAATTTTGACAATAATTCAACAAAACGAGACGTGCCTTATATATGGATTCATTTACTTGGCTGGTAATATTCAAAAATCCAATTTATCAATCTTATAAACAAGTTTCAAAAACAATTTCAATCAATGTCAATCATAATTCAGTTGATCATATCTTTTAATTCGTTCACCGAAATTACGCAATTTCTAAATGAAAAGTTATTGATTTTTCGGCAGCTTTCCAAAAACATGCATATCATATACCTTTTATCAGTAATATATGTATTTACTTCGTGATTCATCATAACTGTTTAACGACAAAATTTAGCATACAAGCATGCATAAATATATACTCGAGCACTAGACATGGATACACAATTAATATATAAAAGATAAGATATGAATGCTCACGTATCAATATTGTGATCCAATATTACAGGAAAGTACGTAGACGCAACAGAGATGATAAACACTAGGTTTGTCTTGCGAATAATGCCCATGAATATTACCCATAACTTCCATAGTTATAACCCATAATTTCCTTAGCTCTATCCCGTTTGAAAATCCATTTTGAAAGTGACACGCTCATGACCTCGTCGTAGTATTTTATGTATAAATAATAATAATACTAATACTACTAATAATGATAAGATTAATAATAATATTAATCTTAATATTAATAATAATAATAATAATAATAATAATAATAATAATAATAATAATAATAATAATAATAATAATAATAATAATAATAATAATATATAATTTAAATATATACGGAGTAAAATGATTGAGGAAATAAACAGAAGGAAATCAAGTTTTTATAGTATGTGGCCTGCTACAGTACCCCATGCGATCGCATGAGTTTTCAGTGTTTTTGCCATGCGATCGCATGGCCGCCTTATCCGTTTTTGTTTGCTAGTTCGTCGACATCAAATAGTGTTTACAGTAGCAAATAGTGTTTCACTGTAGCAATAGTGTTTTACTGTAGCAAATTGCGTTTTACTGTAGCAAGTAGTTTTCACTGTAGCAAAGTACGGTTTCACTGTATCAAAGTCGTTTTCACTGTAGCACTGTAGCAAATACGTTTCGCTGTAGCAAATAGTGTTTTACTGTAGCAAATAGTGTTTTACTATAGCAAAGTCATTTTTACTGTAGCAAATAGTGTTTTACTGTAGGAAAGTCGTTTTTTACTTGTACATATATATATATACATACATAGAATTGTTCATGAATCGTCGAGAACAACTGAAAGGTATTTGAATATATGAAAGTAGTTCAAAAATTTTGAGATTCAGTTTTACAGACTTTGCTTATCGCGTCAGAAATGTTGATCATACAAAGATTAAGTTTAAATTTGATCAGAAATTTCCGGGTCATCACAGTACCTATCCGTTAAAGAAATTTCGTCCCAATATTTGAGTGAGGTCGTCATGGCTAACAATAAAAATGTTTTCATGACGTATATGAGTCGATAAATAGAGTTTTATCACCGTTGAATAATATGGATAAATCAATCCAATTACTCGAAGCGTATGAGAGAAGTTATCGTAATCGAGTGAAATGGAGAATAGAGATTCGTCTTATCTCTTGACGTAGTAACGATTGATTTCCGGAATTTAAGGAATAGAAAATCTTCATAATCTAAATAAGATTTGATTCTTCGAATTTTAAGGAAATTAAGATTTCCTTTGATTAAATGCGTAATCTGCCTCGATTGCTATGTCTGATATTTTGCTATAAATTAACCACTTCCGTTTCATTATTTTCATCACTTCTACATCTTCTTCCTTAATTCATACTTTCAAAAGATTGTGAAAATGCTTCATCCAGTTCTGATTCTTGATATACTCCTAACTTTCATATCTGTCATTCTTCTTTTTCATCTACCACCGGAGGAATTTATTTTCTTCTACCATTACCTTGGGGTTATAGTGTTTTTTATTCTCCCGTGTCTTTATATTGCTATACGCATTGATATACACGGTTTGTAAATTTCGGGGTTGTTATCGGGCTTATATTCTCCTTTATATTTCGGAGCTTCATGCTTTCGTTTTCTCTTCCCGACTTTAAGTCAAGCGAATAATGGTTCAGAATTCGTAGGTATGAAATTTTGGATAAACAATACTAACGTTCTAAGAAAGAAATTGTAATGGAATGATCTTGATTTGTCAAATTACCAGAATATCTGGAAAAGGCCGAATCATCAAGACAAATATTTTCTTGATATGTTTAGAGATTAGAATGTAAGAGTCGTGTAACATGGCACATGATGAGGGTGGAATCTGTGAACCCTTATCACGTTCCATTAGAAACTCAGCATGACTTACTGTAATATAATCACATTGATCAAGTGTCATTATATTATACTAATTCATGCTTCAGTTCCCAACACTACTTCAAAACATTAAATTTTTTTCGAATTTTTCAGATGTTAGAAACTAAAATAGTTTCTTTTATGTTATAACACAGATAGCGCGAAGAGATGAATGATTTCAAATAAGAATGGTTATGAAAATATCTTCAGAAATATTGAGGATATTTATAATGAAAGATAAGATGATATCTTAGAATATTTAAGATAATGATGATGATGAAGAATATTGTCCGCAAATGTTTTAGAGTAAAGAGCAAGGTATTTACTAAGGATTTCAGCAGACACTGAATCATTTGAATTCTTTGAAGGCAGGTTCAGTCTTTATGATTTATCCACCGCCTCCTTCATACTTTTCTCAATCCGTTTTCCAGTTCCAAACCTTCTTTTTTTCTCAACTTTACCACCATACTATTCTTTATCATTAAACTTTTGACTGTTAAGGTCGTTTACAGTTTTTGCTGCTTCATCAGCATTGTTCCAATTTCAGAGAACTAGTTCATAGTTTGGGATGTTTTTCAGAAACTTCACATTCGAAGTATGTAAGTCTAGAAGATAGACATTATATGTATATATATAACTGTTGACGTAGAATTGCTGCGATATTCGAAATACTGATTGCTAATTCCTAGTAGTTGATATGGCAATTATTGTTACAAGATGTAGATGAGTACATGATAGGGTTTCAATGAATATTATGATTTTTCGGAAAGTCAAAGATCAATGGAGTTGTTGGTAAATTTACTGCTAATGTGGTGGAACATGAAAGGTTTCCCAGTAACAAGAATGTATATATCAAAGTCACAATAAGGCTAATATGAAAAGTTGAAGTTGGTTGGAAGTGTGATAAAACTGGATACTTTGAAAAGGATTGCAAGATTATTTTCGGTAAAAACAATGCTAAAGGATCTTGCACAGTTTTGAAGTCAAAATATAGCTTTAAAAGATGTCGAGATCTAAGAATGATGTCACCGGTTCAGAGTTATGACTTGGATTCAGATCCGTCAATATGTAATTGAATTTGTATGAAAACGATTGTATATCGTTGTGAGCATTGTTAATAATTTTTGAATCAAAGTTGAAGAATGTACAGTATAACATATTAATTGTGAACTTATATATTTCTCGAGTATTACCTACCCGTTAAAGATTTCACAATTAATACTTTGTACAAAAGAATTTTTATTACCGTTTTTATGAAAATATATGTATGTATATTTTCTTCAAATGTAATACAGATTTAATGAGTTAATATCATATTAAGCTCATTTGATTTTCGGCTTGAATTAGAAATGAATAATCTCTAAAATATTAAAGATTACATAATCTTTGCGGAGTATTTCGCTAATGAAATCAATACTTCATTATTTATTCTTATTGATATTCCTTGGTGAAGGGTGTTGATATTCGTGGAATTCTTGCAAACTTCGCAAGGTGCAAATGATGTTTTCTAGAAAGTTTCGAGTGCATCGAAGATGAAAGTGTAAAATCAACCATATTATTGAATAATACACTTGGTTTATTATGAAACGGAATTTTTTGGATTTAAACAGAGATTGTAGTTAACGAAGGTTAAGTTTTTAACGAAGGATGTACATCATAGTATATTAGTAATATGAATTTATCCGAGTAGTATTTATCCTTTTTCAATTCATACTTAATAGCTTAGTACGAAAAGATTTATGATGGTTTTAAAATATATATAAGATATACTTATAAATTCTTCAGAGGGAATGAGTTAATATTTCATAACTCGTTGATACAAATATACGCGTTGTTGACTTGTAATAATATCCACGGTGCTTTCTTGAACTAGCGGAGCTTGTGATGTTAGAGGTGCTGATGATTCTAATGATGTTGATAGCACTAACTATGCTGGTTAGGCTAAGGGTACTATTGATGCTGTTGGTAAAACAATTCTAGCTTATACCTTAAACATCATTCTTGTCAGGGTTTCAATTCTTCCTTCTATTTATCTGATTTACGGTTAGAACTGGGATAAATAATCTCTAAGATTTTAGAGATTACATAATCACCGTAGAATATTTCTTCGATGAAGTTATGAATCAGTACTTCATAATTTATTGTTGTTGGCACTCCTTGGTATCTACGGTGCGTATGATGTTGATATCCGAAGTACAGTTTTTAGATGTGATATTGAGGTGTGGGATGCGGATGTGGTTGTTGGTGGTGGTAATGGTACTGTTATTGTTGATGATGGTGGTACTGGTTATGCTGCTGGTGCTGCTGCTGGTGTTTGTAACCTTCGCACCATATTCTCCAAAGCCACTACCCGAGCGCGAAGCTCGTTGACTTCTTCTATTATACCGTGATGATCAGTGGTTCGGACGAGCGGACGAATAAGATTTAGAATGTGAGATAGTATATAATCATGACTAGATACTCTAGAAATGAGAGAGAAAATGGTATTACGAACAGGTTCGCCGGTAAGTGCTTCAGGTTCTTCGCCAAGAGGGCAATGTGGTGGATGGAAGGGATCGCCTTCTTCTTGTCTCCAATGACTAAGTAAGCTACGAACCCATCCCCAATTCATTCAGAATAGATGATGGCTAATTGGTTGATCCATTTCGGTTACACTGTCTTCGGAGTTCAGGTGAATATCCATATCAGAATAGCTGTCGGAATTTAAGGAATTTGAACTAGATACGTGATCCATCTTGTATAATCAGGGAATTGATTTTTGATATAAGATAGATTATAGAATTTAGATTGGTACTCCTCAATACATAATTTACATATGTATATATAATACCAAAATCCCGTAAATTACGGAGAAATTTTCGGAAGATGTCAGGAAAAGTTTACAGTAACAGATATGCTAAGATATGAATTTTTTCGGTACACTATCTATGCAGTAAATGCAGTAAGACGTGTCTAGACTTAGGAATGATAAGAAAGTAATTTTCGATGATAAATGGTAAGAAAAACTTGGTAAAAACATATACGGTCATAGTCGAGACTCACTAATGCATCCTAACAATAACCAGTTAGACACACTCATGCAAGATCTGGTTTACTAGGACCAACGCTCTGATACCAACTGTGACGATCGCTCCAAATCCATATGGATGAACACATCATTCATCGATTTCATTGCGAGGTATTTGACCTCTATATAATACGTTTTATAAACATTGCATTCGTTTTGAAAAGGTATATCATAAATGAATATTTAAATTCAAAGTTTTCAGCATCTGATGATTTCTACATATAGACAATCACCGTAAATAATGGTTTACAATAATACTTCCGTTGACAATGCAGTCAAGATAAGATACATGGTGATGATTTGGTGAATGCAACGTTTCCTTGAATAAAGTATGTCATGTAAGACTCCATGCATATAGCTTGTCTAACATATAAGCAAACAGCGGAAGGCTTCTAGGAACATGAGAATAAACATGCTAACAAGTGTCAACACAAAGGTTGTTGAGTTCATAGTTTTAGTGTTTCGTATAATCTGTATATAAAAGTGGATCACAAGATTTCAGTTGTTTCATCCAGAAACGTTTATCAAAATATTCTACAAGATTGAGCACCCTGGTAACTAAACTTAACATATATATAATTTGTACCCTTTGTATAATCATCTTAATAATACAAGCAAACCAATGTGTACACTTCTTAAATAGCATACGTCTATTAAAAGGCTAGTGCTCTAGCTCGGACGGGAATATCCAGCCCTATGGATCCATATACTACTACCCGCGCCCACCAGTTCTTATAACCTGCAGTTACTAGTTACCAAAGCTAAGGGATTTTCGGTTCAAACTCAGTATAGAATTTAGTATGTACTTGTGTCCATTGTTTAAAATAAAGTGCATGTATTCTTAGCCCAAAAATATAGATTGCAAAAGCAATTAAAAAGGGAGCAAATGAAACTCACCTTAGCAGCATATAAAGTCGTTCACCAAAATGTGACTGAAACTCGGATTACCAAATAATCGTAGATCTCAACCTAAAGAACATATGTTGGTCAAAAAATGTCTATCAAGCTAGGTCAGGTCATAGTGTATAACAATCCTAATGCTCGAGATCGACATACAAAAGTTATCCAAAGTCGTTTCAAAAAGTCAATTTTGACAATAATTCAACAAAACGAGACGTGCCTTATATATGGATTCATTTACTTGGCTGGTAATATTCAAAAATCCAATTTATCAATCTTACAAACAAGTTTCAAAAACAATTTCAATCAATGTCAATCATAATTCAGTTGATCATATCTTTTAATTCGTTCACCGAAATTACGCGATTTCTAAATGAAAAGTTATTGATTTTTCGCCAGCTTTCCAAAAACATGCATATCATATACCTTTTATCAGTAATATATGTATTTACTTCGTGATTCATCATAACTATTTAACGACAAAATTTAGCATACAAGCATGCATAAATATATATACTCGAGCACTAGACATGGATACACAATTAATATATAAAAGATAAGGTATGAATGCTCACGTATCAATATTGTGATCCAATATTGCAGGAAAGTACGTAGACGCAACAGAGATGATAAACACTAGGTTTGTCTTGCGAATAATACCCATGAATATTACCCATAACTTCCATAGTTATAACCCATAATTTCCTTAGCTCTATCCCGTTTGAAAACTCATTTTAAAAGTGACACGCTCATGACCTCGTCGTAGTATTTTATGTATAAATAATAATAATACTAATACTACTAATAATGATAAGATTAATAATAATATTAATCTTAATATTAATAATAATAATAATAATAATAATAATAATAATAATAATAATAATAATAATAATAATAATAATAATAATAATAATAAAAATAATAATAATAATAATAATAATAATAATAATAATAATAATAATAATAATAATAATAATAATAATATATAATTTAAATATATACGGAGTAAAATGATTGAGGAAATAAACTGAAGGAAATCAAGTTTTTATAGTGTGTGGCCTGCTACAGTACCCCATGCGATCGCATGAGTTTTCAGTATTTTTGCCATGTGATCGCATGGCCGCCTTATCCGTTTTTGTTTGCTAGTTCGTCGACATCAAATAGTGTTTAATGTAGCAAATAGTGTTACTGTAGCAAATAGCGTTTTACTGTAGCAAGTCGTTTTCAATGTAGCAAAGTACAGTTTCACTGTAGCAAAGTCATTTTCACTGTAGCACTGTAGCAATACGGTTTCACTGTAGCAAATACAGTTTCACTGTAGCAAATAGTGTTTTACAGTAGCAAATAGTATTTTACTGTAGCAAAGTCATTTTTACTGTAGTAAATAGTGTTTTACTGTAGGAAAGTCATTTTTTACTTGTACATATATATATATATATATACATACATATAATTGTTCATGAATCGTCGAGAACAACCGAAAGGTATTTGAATATATGAAAGTAGTTCAAAAATTTTGAGATTCAGTTTTTACAGACTTTGCTTATCGCGTCAGAAATGTTGATCATAGAAAGATTAAGTTTAAATTTGATCATAAATTTCCGGGTCATCACATCATCCTTCAAATTTCCCTCTTTTAAAACTCCTTGTTGCGCCTCCTTTATTTGAGTAGTAAGGTTAGTGTGAATCATAATATTCATAGCTTTTACTCGAATAGGTTCCCTGTCCTTTCTGCTCAAGGCGTCGGCTACCACATTTGCCTTCCCCGGGTGGTAACGAATCTCAAAGTCATAATTATTCAACAATTCAATCCACCTGCGCTGCCTCATGTTCAGTTATTTATATGTTGGAGACTTTTGTGGTCGGTATATATAATACTTTTGACCCCATATAAGTAGTGCCTCCAAGTCTTTATTGCAAAAACAACAGCACCCAATTCCAAATTGTGAGTCGTATAATTTTGCTCATGAATCTTCAATTATCTAAACGCATAAGTAATTACCTTCGTTCGTTGCATTAATACACAACCGAGACCTTGCTTTGATACGTCACAAAAAATCACAAAATCATCATTCCCTTAAGGAAATGACAATATAGGTGCCGTAGTTAGCTTTTTCTTTAATAACTGAAACGCTTTCTCTTGTTCATCCTTCCATTCAAATTTCTTCCCTTTATGCGTTAATGCAGTCAAGGGTTTTGCTATTTTGGAAAATCTTGGATGAATCTTCTATAGTAACCAGCCAATCCTAAAAATTGGCGTATATGCTTCGGAGTCTTCGGGGTTTTCTAGTTTTCAACAGTTTCGATCTTTGCCAGATCAACCTGAATATCTTCCTTGTTTACTACATGTCCGAGGAATTGAACTTCTCCCAACCAAAATGCACACTTTGAAAACTTAGCGTACAATTTTTCCTTCCTCAACAACTCTAGCACTTTTCTCAAATGTTCTTCGTGCTCTTGATCATTATTTGAGTAAATAAGTATATCATTGATGAAAAAAATAACAAATTTGTCAAGATATAGCCCACACACTCGGTTCATGAGATCCATGAACACAGCTGGTGCGTTAGTCAGTCCAAACGGCATAACCAAAAACTCATAATGACTGTAACGCGTCCTAAAAGCAGTCTTCGGAATGTCATCCTCCTTCACTCTCATTTGATGATACCTGGAACGTAAATCAATCTTCGAATAAACCGACGAACCTTGTAGTTGATCAAATAAGTCATCGATTCTCGGTAGTGGATAACGGTTTTTGATGGTAAGTTTGTTCAACTCTCTGTAGCCGATACACAACCTAAATGTACCATCTTTCTTTTTGACAAACAAAACAGGAGCTCCCCACAGTGATGTGCTTGGTCGAATGAAACTACGCTCCAGAAGTTCTTGTAATTGACTTTATAATTCCTTCATTTCACTGGGTGCGAGTCTGTATGGAGCACGAGCTATTGGTGCAGCTCCTGGTACAAGATCTATTGGAAATTCAACAGATCGGTGCGGAGGTAGTCCCGACAATTCTTTCGAAAATACATCGAGAAATTCTTTTGCGACGGGAACATCACTGATGTTCTTTTCTTCGGTATTGACTTTCTCAACGTGTGCTAGAACGGCATAGCAACCTTTTCTTATTAGTTTTTGTGCCTTCAAATTACTAACAAGATTTAGCTTCGCGTTGCTCTTTTCTCCGTACACCATTAATGGTTTTCTTTTCTCGCGCATAATGCGTATCTCATTTTTGTAACAAACTATCTCTACTTTCACCTCTTTCAACCAGTCCATGCCGATTATCACATCAAAACTCCCTAATTCTACTGGTATCAAATCAATCTTAAATGTTTCGCTAACCAGTTTAATTTCTCGATTCCGACATATATTATCTGCTGAAATTAATTTGCCGTTTGCTAATTCGAGTAAAAATTTGTTATCCAAGGGTGTCAATGGACAACTCAATTTAGCACAAAAATCTTTACTCATATAACTTCTATCCGCACCCGAATCAAATAAAACATAAGCAGATTTATTGTCAATAAGAAACGTACCCGTAACAAGCTCCGGGTCTTCCTGTGCTTCTGAAGCATTAATATTGAAAACTCTTCCGTGGCCCTGCCCATTAGTATTCCCCTGATTATGGCAATTTTTAATAATGTGGCCTGGTTTTCCACATTTATAACAAACTACCTTGGCATTATTTGCTCCGATATTATTTGTTCCTTTAACCGCTGGTCCGTAAGCTTTACACTTTGTCACACCATGACCCTTTCTATTACATTTGGTACATGATGCCATACAGAAATTAGTCGAATGGTACCCATCACACCTTAGAATTTTCTGATTGTTGTTACCGCTGTTGTTATTGAAATTATTGTTGGGATTGTTGTTGTGGTTGTTGTTGTTGTTGGGGTATTTGTTGTAGTTATTGTTGTTGGGACACTTGTTGTAGTAGTTGTTGGCATTGTGATTGTTGTTGTTGCAGTTGATGTTGCGATTATTGGGATAGTTGATGCGATTATTGTTGTAATTGTTGTTATTGTTGTATTGGTGACTCTTGTCACCGTTTTCCTCCCACTTTCTTTTGACTTGCTTCACGTTGGCCTCTTCGACCGCCTGCTCTTTAATTCTTCCCTCAATCTAGTTCACTAGTTTGTGAGCCATTCGACTTGCCTTTTGTATGGAGGCGGGCTCGTGTGAACTCACATCTTCTTGAATTCTTTCGGGTAACCCTTTCACAAACGCGTCAATTTTCTCTTCGAACGCTCCCGGACACAATATGCACAATTCTGTGAATCGTCTTTCGTACGTGGTAATATCAAATCCTTATGTTCGTAACCCTCTAAGCTCTACCTTGAGCTTATTGACCTCGTTTATGGGACGGTACTGCTCGTTCATCAAGTGCTTGAATGCTGACCACGGTAGTGCGTAAGCAACATCTTGTCCTACCTGCTCAAGATAGGTGTTCCACCATGTTAACGCGGTACCTGTGAAGGTATGCGTAGCGTACTTCACTTTATCTTCTTCAGTACACTTACTTATGGCAAACACCGATTCGACCTTCTCGGTCCACCGTTTCAATCCGATCGGTCCTTCGGTTCCATCAAATTCCAAAGGTTTGCAGGCAGTGAGTTCTTTGTATGTGCATCCTACACGATTTCATGTACTTCTAGATCCAAGGTTATTGTTGGTATGCAGCGCAGCCTGTACTGCGGCTATGTTCGCAGCTAGAAAAGTACGGAATTCCTCTTCACTCATATTCATGGTTTAGCGAGTAGTCGGTGCCATTTCCTTCAAAATAACCAAATGAATTAAATTAATAATACAGAATATTAAGAGTAGTCAATAGTATTTTGTAGCATAATATGAACTCATTTATAAAAGCTTTTTCTTCATATTAGCGTTTTATAAGTTTTACTTCGGGTACTACCTACCCGTTACGTTCATACTTAGTAGCTAATATACAATTCAACTATTACAATTCTATATGAAAAACTAATCATAATAATATTTCACATTCAAATATTCTTCCAACTTACAATTCCGCTATTTTACATATAACATGAAATATAGCACACAATAACTTTGATACAAGACAGTTTTGAAGATAATTCTAGTTAATACGCAAGTCGTTCAGCAAAGGTAATAAAGACATGTAATTCGTACGTCCAGAAACAAGTCATGCATTCTGGTTTTATTAATACTACTTCCCATCCTTGGTCTTGTGGAACATAACCGTTGTGGCCGTTGACAAGACAGTGTGTTGTAATGTTTTCAAAAGGACGGGGGTTACGTAATGCCCAGCAGCCCCGTAATGATCTAAAAACCTTGTTTCTCACACCAACTACTGAGTCCGTCACTTGTGGAAATGTTTTATTTAACAGTTGTAATTCGATGTTCTTTTTCTCACTTCGGTGAGATGCGAACATCACTAACCCGTAAGCATAACATGCTTCTTTATGTTGCATGTTTGAAGCTCTTTCTAAAGCACGAAGTCCTATGTTGGGATATGTTGAGTCAAAATAGGTTTTTAACCCGTAGTTTAAAATTGCATCCGGGTTCCCCCGCATTCAATGCTTTAAAGAAAACATGGCTTAACTTATGGTCTCCCCAATGTGATATACCCCATCTATCAAAGAAAAACCTTTTATTAACTAAGGCATTCATGGAATGTTTTTCAAATGTTTTACAAACTAATTTCGCCATAAATAGTTGTGCTGATGAATTCTGACCGACTCTAGACAAGATTTCATCAATCATATCCCCTGGTAGGTCTTCTAAAATATTCGGTCATCTATCCTTAACGTCCATATTGTGTTTTTATACTGTAAAATAAACAAATATTAGATTCGTAAAAGATAATTAGCAGACAATACAAGCAATTTTTACATAGAACGTAAAAGTACAAGCACACTACAATACATATATTACACAACATGATTACAACCCTCTAATCTGAATCACTGGTTTCTTCTTCTTTGGACTTGGTTTGTTTTCCTAATTTTCTAGGAATATATGATGTTCCCCTAATACGAGCCGTCGTTTTCCACAATGGTTTAGAAAAACCTGGTGGTTTAGAGGTTCCCGGGTTATTGTTACAATTTAGGAAATACGGATGTTGCCGATACATATAAAGTTCATCGGGGTTGGAATCAGGTTTCTCTATTTTTATACCTTTTCCCTTATTATTTTCTTTTGCTTTATTAAATTGGGTCGAGGTAATTTCTATAACATCATCGGAATCCTCATCGGGATCCGATTCATCGGAAAATTGGTAATCTTCCTAATATTTTGCTTCCTCGGGGGAAACACCATTGACCATTATTAACTTTGGTCCGTTGGTTGAGGATTTTCTTTTATTTATCTGTTTTTCTGTGGTTCCTAATATTTCCTCCTCCGGAACCTCTTCTTCTTCCGGTTCCTCTGGAACTTGTGAATCTTCCCAGCATATATTCGACTCTTCATTATTATTAGGTGAGTCGATGGGATTTGTACTAGAGGTAGACATCTATCACAAAATATCAAACATATTAAGAGATTAATATATCACATAATATTTACATATATAGTTTCCAACAAAAATGTTAAGCAATCGTTTTAAAAGAAAACACGGTCGAAGTCCAGACTCACTAATGCATCCTAACAAACTCGGTTAGACACACACTAATGCAATTTTCTGGTTCTCTAAGACCAACGCTCGGATACCAACTGAAATGTCCCGTTCATATTATTATAAACGTTCCATATTAATTGATTTCGTTGCGAGGTTTTGACCTCTATATGAGACGTTCTTCAAAGACTGCATTCGATTTTTAAAAAACAAACCATAACCTTTATTTTATCAATAAAGGTTTAAAACCATAATGTAGATTATCAAGTAATAATAATCTAAAAGTAATGTTTTACACACGACCATTACATAATGGTTTACAATACTATTACACATCGATATAAATCTTCGAATGCAGTTTTTAAAGAATTATCATACAAACATGGACTCCAAATCTTGTCCTTAATTTAGTTTACGACAGCGAAAGCTTCTTAATAATCACCTGAGAATAAACATGCTTTAAACGTCAACAAAAATGTTGGTGAGTTATAGGTTTAACCTATATGTATCAAATCATAATAATAGACCACATGATTTCATTTTTCAATATGCATCCCATACATAGAGATAAAAATCATTCATATGGTGAACACCTAGTAACCGACATTAACAAGATGCATATAAGAATATCCCCATCATTCCGGGACACCCTTCGGACATGATAATAACGAATTCAAAGTACTAAAGCATCCAGTACTTTGGATGGGGTTTGTTAGGCCCAATAGATCTATCTTTAGGATTCGCGTCAATTAGTAGATCGCGTTACTAATTCTTAGGCTACCAAGCAAAAAGGGCATATTCGGATTCGATCATTCAACCATAGAAAGTAGTTTCACGTACTTGTGTCTATTTTGTAAAATATTTATAAAACTGCATGTATTCTCATCCCAAAAATATTAGATTTTAAAATTGGGACTATAACTCACATTCACAGATTTTTTACTTCGTCGGGAAGTAATACTTGGCCACTGGTCAATTCACGAACCTATAACAAATATGTACATATATATCAAAGTATGATCAAAATATATTCACAACATTTTTATTACGTTTTAACGATTTAAGTTTATTAAGTCAGCAGTCCTCGTTAGTAACATACAACTAGTTGTCCACAATTAGATGTACAGAAATAAATTAATATATATATATATATTATCTCGAATCAATCCACGACTCAATGTATACACGTCTCAGGCTAGATGACAACTTAAAGTATATATATTATTTTAGAATCAACCTCAACCCTGTATAGCTAACTCAAGCATTACTGCATATAGAGTGTCTATGGTTGTTTCAAATAATATATACACATGGGTCGATATGATATGTCAAAAAATTGTATACGTGTTTATGGTATCCCAAGATTATATGTTATAATACATATATAATACAATATAAGTTGGTTAAGTTATGATTTGTATAAGTTTGTTAAAAGTTTCACGTAGCTATAACAAGTAAAAATTATCCAATCTTGTTTTACCCATAACTTCTTCGTTTTAAATCCGTTTTGAGTGATTCAAATTGCTATGGTTTCATATTAAACTCTAGTTTATGAAACTGAACAGAAAAAGTATAGGTTTATAGTCAGAATTACAGGTTACAAATCATTTTTGTAGAGGTAGTCATTTCAGTCGAAAGAACGACGTATAGATGACCATTTTGAAAAACATACTTCCATTTTGAGTTTAACCATGATTTTTGGATATGGTTTCATGTTCATAATAAAAATCATTTTCCCAGAATAACAGCTTTTAAATCAAAGTTCAACATAGTTTTTAATTATCCATACCAAAACAGCCCCCGGTTTCACTACGACGGCGTATATCCGGTTTTATGGTGTTCTTCGTGTTTCCAGGTTTTAAATCATTAAGTTAGCATATCATATAGATATAGAACATGTTTTTAACTGATTTTAAAAGTTAAGTTAGAAGGATTAACTTTGTTTGCGAAAAAGTTTAGAATTAACTAAACTATGTTCTAGTGATTACAAGTTTAAATCTTCGAATATGATAGTTATATATATATATATATATATATATATATATATATATATATATATATATATATATATATATGAATCGAATGATGTTTCGAACATCATTACTACCTTAAATATAGTAGGTAAACCTACTGGAAATGATAAGAAATAATCTTAAGCTTGAATGGATCTTTAATGGATTGGAAGTTCTTGAAGTAGAATCATGACACGAAAACAAGTTCAAGTAAGATTTCTACTCGAATTAAGATAGTTAAAGTTATGAAAATTGAATCAAAGTTTGAATATGAATATTACCTTGAATTAGAATGATAACCTACTATAAATAACAAAGATTTCTTAAGGTTGGATGATCACTTGCAATGGATTAGCAAGATTGGAAGTAATCTAGTAAACTTGAAAGAGTTTTCGAAGTGTTCTTGAAGTGTTCTTCCTATGATGATTATAGCTTGATTCTTGAAGTAATTTTTGATGAAGATGATGATTAGTTTACTGGAAAAATTCGTTCATAAGTGTGTGTGTATGTGCTGAGAGAGAATTAGAAAGAGAATTGGAAGTGAAAAGGAGTGGGTGGTGAGTGTTGAAAGGTGAGTGGGGTTAAAAGGAGTCCTTGTTTTGTTTCTTTGCTCATAAGTTATGCTAGTTATCTAATTGTTGGTTCCACATGGTTGTTGACTCATTAAGGGCTGCTAAGAGCTGAATTATTATGTGTATATACTGTAACATCCCACATTTTTCCGTTAATTCATTTTAACGCCCGTCTTTTTTTTAAAGTAATATCTTTCGTCATCTATATTCGTACACTTCATTAACTAACATTCTTAATATTTCCGTTATTCGATTATAACATCTAACATTACTCTAGCGTTTTTAAAATAATTCGTTGGTTAATTCCCGCACCCGACTACAACTCGAGGGACTAATCTTGCCACTTGGGCAAATATGGTTAACTAGTAACCCACCATCACCATTCATTTCATTCATCCACCTCCCACCATTTTTGATACTTCCACTTTTACTCTCAAACACCCAAATCATTTATTCATCATCCAAATCCGAATCAAGAAGCAAACATCAAAACAAATTACATATTCGTGATCCACTCTTCATCCTCTTCGATTTGGTACCAATTTCATCTCGTTTGGGTAACATTTCTAAAACTCTAGATTTCTCAAATTCGTTTTATAGACTAGAAATGGTGTTAGTTAGTGTCTATGGCTCAAGTCTAACATGAATATGTGTTTGGTTTGCTTAATTTGTTGTTGTGAGTAACTAGCATGAACACTTGAAATGGGTGTGCTTAATCTTTGATTTTGAATGATTAAATGTTGTTTAAATGTTAAAGGTCATGTATTAAATGTGTTACTAGCATCATTAGCTTCATTTTGATGTGTAGGTTGATTTAGAAAAGCTTCATTTACAAAATTGATGAATTCATGATTTTGGTTAGGGTTTGATGAACTTTAAAATGGATTTTTGATGCATTGAATGCTATAAAATGTTGTTAGTAGGTGTTTAGTTAGATTGTATGTTTAATTACCTTCAAAATGGCGTATCGTATGTGTAAATTGGATTCCCGAGTCAAGAAATGCGTTTTATGAACTTGAAACTTTGATTTTGAACGTTTAATGATCATTTATTGAGGTTTTCATTGTTGTTATTGATGGAATTGATTGAATAAATGTGTTTAGTTGTATTCCTCTTTAAATTACCTTTCCAACGATATAAGATACGTGTTTTTAGTGTTTACGGTTCATAAGTTATGGTTGTTTGAAGTTGAAATCGTCTAAGTGTTAAACTGCCCCAGAATTGCTGCACCAGCCACAGATGCGGTGCATCTGCCTTGGATGCGGCGCATCTGAGGTAGACTGCCCAAAAATGTCAATTTTTGCTTAATTCTAAGTATGTTACGCACCCCCGATCAACATGAAACTTGGCCAACATGATTATATATGATTAAAAACCTCAGAAAAATTTTCAGATACCCGACCCGACCCCGTTGACTTTTTTGTTGACTTTGACCTAGTTTGACTTTAGTTAAACTTAAAAAAACACTTATGCAATCGTTCTAATCTTATTTTATACTTGATTCTTGCATGAAACTTGACAACGTGATTCACATGCTACATAATCGAGTCGTAACGAGCCATAGGACTAATTGAACACATTTCGCCCGACCTTGTGTCGTAACCGGTTAATTGATACAACTTACTTGTTTAGGTCAAGACTAAGCAACTATCATGCACACGTTTACTTTATGAAGTACTTTTATACTCGTGCACTCGAGGTGAGATCATAGTCCCATCTTTCAACAACTTTTATACTGTTAAATCATGGGATGAGAAACATATACAGTTTTATACTACATACTTTTATACTTTGAACACAAGTACGGAAACAAACATTCCACAGCGAGTTAGAATAAAAATCCTCAATTCGATTGTCATTAGTTATACTTGCAGGGTGTAAGCGAGAACTTATATTGTGTGGCCATACGGGTTTGACAAACCCTCATTCGGACTGTTCGCTACCGTTATGCGGATGAAATATATTTTTAAGAAACAGTGTATGTTCTGACACTATTGTGATGGGGTTCTATGGAAGGAAATATTAAGTCTTAATAATTGGGTGCTCGCGAAACATACTTTTGGAATGCTAACGATTTGGATAATCAACTATACAAAAATCTTGTGGTTCAAAAACAACGTTTATTAAAACACCTATGATTTCACCAACGTTTTTTTCGTTGACAGTTTTCTATATGTTTCTTAGGTTCACGAATGGCTATTTGATACATGCTTCCGCGCACACTTTGATATACTTGCTTGGAGTCAAGCATACATACATACTTACGCTATTTATAGCAACCGTGATTTTAAACTAATTATGTCCCAAGTTATTTCATTTATACCTTATAACTTTTGTAAACTTAAACTTGTTGTCGAACCGTTTGGTAAACTAAACTTTGTAAATCTTGTACATTTCAAATAAATGCGACATAATTTTGATCAAATGTGTCTCATTTAGGGACTATGACCACGTAACGGTACCTAAGTTAATGACGCCATCAATGACGATTTTGTCGGGTCGCTACAGATGGTATCAGAGCGTTGGTTGTAGGGAACTAGGATATGCATTAGTGTGTCTGACAGAGTCGTTAGGACGCATTAGTGAGTCTAGACTACAACCGGATAGTTAATCATTGCATCCTGACTTGCATTTGCTATAGATAGCACTTACTTGACTACTTGTGCATATATGCTTGAATCATTCTTAGGCAAAGTTCTTAATGGTACCAAATTTTCATCATACGAATCCGTATTCTGCCATTTTTCTGGTAACACACGTAAATTCAAGATTCATACGCGTAAGGATGACGACGACTTCATTAGTCACACTTGTTCGGGAACTCTGTCTCCCAGATTGTAATTCGCCACCATCTCAACTTACTATCGGTATCACACTGGTGTTCCTTACTATCTACCATTTCTTGTTACTACCATCACTACTCTAGGTGAGTATCGTCATCACTACTTATCATTACGGTTACGTACTACTCGTTATCATGATTCGTTACTCTTTTCATACCTAAATACATTATTTTTTGACTCGAACCGCATTGACGTGAACAATCATTTATACACTTCTCTCGGGAAACGCATCTTCAGAGTTGCACAAATTCTTTCGATTCAATACGAGTCACGTTAGAGACGTCGTTACACTTGGTTCATTTTAAATCTTCACGATCACCTGAACTTGAATTTATGGAGTGATGTGGGAATGGAGGTATGAGTTAGCATAATATAACGACACTCGATCAACGTGGTTATATTACGGTAAGTCATACCAAAGTTCTAATGACACGTGAGGGTGGTTGGACTCGATCAACCTAATCACCACCATGTGCCATGTACATGACTTCATTTTTCTCGTTGGATATCCGATAACTCCGAGAATGTTGATAACAACCATACCCGGGACACACCTTCGATTATTGTCGAACCATATTTATGCTTTTGAATGAATGACCCATTTCTTTCAACTTCAAAACGTATGTTACACGTGTATACTATCTCGTTTTTGCACAATTTTATCGACGAACTACAAAATGCTTGGTATGCTCACATCGAGGCGAAAACTTCTCTCGCCTTACACTCGTACTTCCGTTTAAGGAAATATTTATTCTAAATTCTCAATGGAGAGAGAGAGACCCTTCACATTATACTAGTATTCGCCACGAGGGTGAATAGTCCTAACGAACGTTTTCAGAAACCGATAAGAAACTTGCTCTAACGAACGTTTTCGAAAACTGATAAATCTTCCGCGGCGCGAAATTCTTGAGAAACAAAAACTTGTTCAAAATATATCTTGAGGAGATGTACTTCGTTTTGGATCGAGATCCTCGTTTCACTTCTAGATTTTGGAGTGACTTACAAAAAGCCTTGGGACCACGTTTAGACATAAGTACAACACATCAACCACAACCCGAAGGACCAACCAAACATACAATTCAAACCCCGGAAACCATAATACGAGTTGGGTTATCGACTTCAAATTTACTTGGGAAAAGTATTTGCCTTTAGCCGAATTCTAGTACTACAATAATTTTTATTCGGGTATTAACGCCACACCTTTCGAAAACTCATATAGCCGCAATTGTCGTTTTCTTAATTGTTGAACCGAAGTAAATGATAATCAAACCACCGGACCCAAACTCACTAATGAAATACCCGTTGAGATCATTCAAATCCAAGAAAGGCTCAAGATGGCCGTAGTTTCCAAAGGAGCTATGCCGATGTTAGACGTAAACCTCTCAAATTCCAAGCGGGTGACCTCATAACGTTAAGAGTCGCACCTTGAAAAGGTGTAATCCGTTTCGGGAAACGTAGAAAGCTAAATCCACGATATTTTGATCCTTTAAAAATCTTAGGGCGTATTGGACCCGTTGCGTACCGTTTCGACTCCCAACTCAATTGAGCTACGTTCATCCTACATCCCGTGTATTAAACTTAAAGAAGTGTCTTGCCGAGCAAGAACTTGTTATTTCTTTTGATGAACTAACTATCGATGATAAACTTCACTTCCTAGGAGGACCGGTTGAATTATAAATTGTGAAACCAAACTTTAAAACAACGTAAAATTCTGACCGTCAAGGTTCGTTGGAATGTCCAAGGAAGTACCTTCACTTATTCGTGAAATTGGCAATGCGAGATTCGAGGAAGAAACAACTACTACTACTTCCAACTAAATTTCGGGACGAAATTTCTTTTAAGGTGTAGGTAATGTAACATCCCGCATTTTTCCGTTAATTCATTTTAACGCCCGTCTTTTTTTTTAAAGTAATATCTTTCATCATCTATATTCGTACACTTCGTTAACTAACGTTCATAATATTCCCATTATTCGATTATAACATCTCACGTTACTCTAGCATTTTTAAAATAATTCGTTGGTTAATTCCCGCACCCGACTACAACTTGAGGGACTAATCTTGCCACTTGGGCAAATTTGATTAACTAGTAACCCACCACCACCATTCATTTCATTCATCCACCTCCCACCATTTTTGGTACTTCCACTTTTACTCTCAAATACCCAAATCATTTATTTATCATCCAAATCCGAATCAAGAAGCAAACATTAAAACAAATTACATATTCGTGATATCCTCTTCATCCTCTTCGATTTGGTTCCAATTTCATCTCGTTTGGGTAACATTTCTAAAACTCTAGATTTCTCAAATTCGTTTTATAGATTTGAAATGGTGTTAGTTAGTGTCTATGGCTCAAGTCTAACATGAATATGTGTTTAGTTTGCTCGATTTGTTGTTGTGAGTAACTAGCATGAACACTTAAAATTGGTGTGCTTAATCTTTGATTTTGGATGATTAAATGTTGTTTAAATGTTAAAGTTCATGTATTAAATGTGTTACTAGCATCATTAGCTTCATTTTGATGTGTAGGTTGATTTAGAAAAGCTTCATTTACAAAATTGATGAATTCATGATTTTGGTTAGGGTTTGATGAACATTAAAATGGATTTTTGATGCATTGAATGCTATGAAATGTTGTTAGTAAGTGTTTAGTTAGATTGTATGTTTAATTACCTTCAAAACGGTGTATCGTATGTGTAAATTGGATTCCCGAGTCAAGAAATGCGTTTTATGAACTTGAAACTTTGATTTTGAACGTTTAATGATCATTTATTGAGGTTTTCATTGTTTTTAATGATGTAATTGGATGATGAAATGAGTTTAGTTATATTCCTCTTTAGATTACCTTTCTAACGATATAAGATACGTGTTTTGAGTGTTTACGGTTCATAAGTTATGGTTGTTTAAAGTTGAAATCGTCTAAGTGTTAAACTGCCCCAGAATTGCTGCACCAGACACAGATGTGGCGCATCTGCCTTGGATGCGGCGCATCTGAGGTAGACTGCCCAAAAATGTCAATTTTCGCTTAATTCTAAGTATGCTACGCACCACCGATCAACATGAAACTTGGCCAACATGCTTATATATGATTAAAAACCTCAGAAAAATTGTCGGATACCCGACCCGACCCTGTTGACTTTTTTGTTGACTTTGACCAAGTTTGACTTTAGTTAAACTTAACAAAACACTTATGCAATCGTTCTAATCTTATTTTATACTTGATTCTTGCATGAAACTTGACAACGTGATTCACATGCAACATAATCGAGTCGTAACGAGCCATCGGACTAATTGAACACATTTCGCCTGACCTTGTGTCGTAACCGGTTAATTGATACAACTTACTTGTTTAGGTCAAGACTAAGCAACTATCATGCACACGTTTACATTGTGAAGTACTTTTATACTCGTGCACTCGAGGTGAGATCATAGTCCCATCTTTCAACAACTTTTATACTTTTAAATCATGGGATGAGAAACATATACAGTTTTATACTACATACTTTTATACTTTGAACACAAGTACGGAAACAAACATTCCACAGCGAGTTAGAACAAAAATCCTCAATTCGATTATCATTAGTTACACTTGCAGGGTGTAAGCGAGAACTTATATTGTTGTGTCCATACGGGTTTAACAAACCCTCATTCGGACGGTTCACTACCGTTATGCGGATGAAATATATTTTTGAGAAACAGTGTATGTTCTAACACTATTGTGATGGGGTTCTATGGAAGGAAACGTTAAGTCTTGATAATTGGGTGCTCGCGAAACATACTTTTGGAATGCTAACGATTTGGATAATCAACTATACAAAAATCTTGTGGTTCAAAAACAACGTTTATTAAAACACCTATGATTTCACCAACGATTTTTCGTTGACTGTTTTCTATATGTTTCTCAGGTTCACCAATGGCTAATTGATACATGCTTCTACGCACACGTTGATATACTTGCTTGGAGTCAAGCATACATACATACTTACGCTATTTATAGCAACCGTGATTTTAAACTAATTATGTCGCAAGTTATTTCATTTATAACTTATAACTTTTGTAAACTTAAACTTGTTGTCGAACCGTTTGGTAAACTAAACTTTATAAATCTTGTACGTTTCAAATAAATGCAACATAATTTTGGTTAAACGTGTCTCATTTAGGGACTATGACCACGTAACGGGACCTAAGTTAACGACGCCATCAATGACGATTTTTTTGGGTCGCTACATATACCAATAGTATATACATCTAGAAGCTGTGTATTGTACGAGTACAAATACGAGTGCATACGAGTAGAATTGTTGATGAAAACGAATGAGGACGTAAATGTAAGCAATTTTGTTAAGTTGAAGTACTTTGATATATGTCATTAAGGCTTTCAAAAGTGTACTAATATACCTTAAAATATTATATGTATATACATTTTAACGGAGTCGTTATGTCATCGTTAGTCGTTACATGTAAGTGTTGTTTTGAAACCTTTAAGTTAACGATCTCATTTAATGTTGTTAACCCATTGTTTATTATATCTAATGAGATGTTAAATTATTACATTATCATGGTATTATGATGTATGAATATATCTTAATATGATATATATACATTAAAATGTCGTTACATCGATAATCGTTACATATATGCCTCGTTTCGAAATTCTTAAGTTAGTAGTCTTGTTTTACATATGTAGTTCATTGTTAACACACTTAATGATATACTTAATTATCATTTTATCATGTTAAACATAGTGTATCAATATCTTAATATGATTCATATGTATTTAGTAAGACGTTGTTATAACGATAATCGTTATATATATCGTTTCGAGTTTCTTAATTGAATAAACTTATTTTTATGTATATCACTCATTGTTAATATACTTAGTGAGATACTTACTTATCATAATCTCATGTTAACCATATGTATATATATATATATGTATACATATATATATGTATATATATATATATATATATATATATGTATATATATATATATATATATATATATATATATATCATCATGTAGTTTTTACAAGTTTTTAACGTTCGTGAATCGCCAGTCAACTTGGATGGTCAATTGTCTATATGAAGCACATTGCAAATAATCAAGTCTTAACAAGTTTGATTGCTTAACATGTTGGAAACATTTAATCATGCAAATATAGTTTTCATTTAATATATAATCATGGAAAAGTTCGGGACACTACAACGGCTTCAGGGCCAAGCCGGCGGCTTCACAGATCCTGCAATATCTTTTTGATTTCGTTTTCCATTTTTAGCTTTTTCTTGGGCTTTAAGTACACGAAACAGCTTTTTAAGTAGGCGGCTTCATTTACAAGCCGGCTGCTTTTATGATTCTGACATTTTCTGCAGAGTTCTGGAATTTTCTGGAACTTTGTCACCAAGCCGGCGGCTTCAAGAGTCCAGGCCGGCGGCTTCATCTTGATTTTGCAGTTTTTACTTATTTTTGATCCTGTTTAATACATAACTTCAACAAAATTCATTAGAAATACCATTTTTCCATTTTACGCATTTTAGTGTGTGTTAGTATTAAAATGACTTTAAAATGCTAATATAACTCCTTAAAATGTTATCAAAATTCTGTATAATTTAGGAGTTATCAAATTTTCCACACTTAAACTTTTACTTGTCCCTAAGTAAACTATTATATATAAATTTAAATGGGTATATAGAGCAGAAGTAAAATGCAAAGTCAAAAAGATGTCTAATTATTTTGAAAGTTAGCTTTTATTATTATAAAACTAGTCTGAATTTTTATAAGTGAATGGTTCTCATTGGAGCTTTTTTCTAGAGAATTTTTATAAGTGAATGGTTCTCATTGGAGCTTTTTTATCTTGCTCTCATCGCTCTTATTGGCCTTCGTTGGGCTTTTTTTCTTTTTATTTTTCTTTCATGCTTAGCATTAGCTTTATATTTGGAAATTTTTTCTAAGTTGGCCCTCATTGGGACTCTTTTGCTGCCTCAGTGGTCAATGCTTATTATGCCATACGGTAGTGGCTATAAGTTTGCAATCTTTTCACAATATTTGGCGTTTATTTCTTATCTTAGACAAGTAGTCTGATCTCGAAGTTGAGAGTAGTTCAATTATTATTTTAAGATTAAGTTAATAAAAAAAGATATAAGTTTGACTAAGAATTTAAACTTCCTAAAAAAAAATAAATAAATTGTACCCATTTTTGTATTTGTTATAAATTTTGGAACAAATTGTATTTTATTCTTTTAAGTTTTAAGTGATTAATCACTTCCCTTCTCACACTTAGATTATGCAATGTCCTCACTTGCATTTATAATTCAACATAATAATAAATGAAAGACATAATTGAAAATAAGGGAAAGAGTGATGTTACTTGATTGTAGGATCGTAGAATAATTGGAGAATACTTGCGAATTTCTTTGGAAACAAAACTTAAAAAAATTTGTTAATCAATGCAATATAAACATAAACATGATATTTTATTATTAACTTTATCACTTTAACACTTAGGAGCTATATTACTCTTACATTCATAACAAAACAAAATATTTTGAAAACATAATCCTAATAAACATATAAGGATAGGTAGTTTTGATTATAGAGTCGGTTGCGCGACTCATTATTCCATCGGGATTACTCCTTAGGCTTATTCTCCCCACACTTGTTTTTCTCAATCTCATTCAACATTTTAATTTGTTCTAAGAAACTCAATGTGGTGTTAAGACTTCTACGAAACGACATTTTGAATTGAACATTTAAATCATGAATTTTACTCCTCACTTCTCTACTAATCTTATATTGCTCTTTCAAGAATTTCGTTACTATTTTATCAACAGTAAGATCATCATCATCATCCTCTTTATCAACTCTAACCATTTTCATTTTCGATCTTGGAACCCTAGCTATAGGCACTAACGGGATGGATTCAAAAATAGCACCATAACGAATAATTAGCGTATTATTTTCATAATTAAGGGTTGCTCGAGCGGTAGCTAGAAATGAAGATCCCAAAAGTAAAGATGTGATAGGATCTTCTTCAATGTCCATGACCACGAAGTTAACCTTATAAAAAGCATAACCAGCTATGACTTCAACGTCCTTTACAATCCCCAACGGCTTTTGTAAACGGTTATAGGCAAAACAAACAATCCCTTAAATAGGTTCCAAAGATGGTAATCCTAAGCGATTGTAGACAGAAAATTGCATAACATTAATGCTAGAACTAGTATCGGCTAATCCCACAATAAGAATGGGACCACGGATTAAGCAAGGAACTTGGAACTCCCCCGGATCGGAACAAACAATGGGAAACTCAGGTGTTTTAGATGTATCGACATGATCAATAGTAAATGAATAAAGAGGGTGGAAACCTTCCTTTTTCGTTCTTTCAACTTCTTCATAAGTTCAGGTAACCAATCATCAGTACACACACACTCACTCAGATTTTTAAGATTTTTCACTAGCAACTTCATCATCTTCACTAGCTTTTCATTAATCTCTTCTCCTTCATCGAACAACTTATGCATAAAAATAACATCATCACGATCAAGACCTTGAACTTTAGCATCTTTGGACTTATCTTCCTCATCAGCAGTTAACTTCTTAATCTCTTGATCATATTCCTCTTCTACCATTTCAAATTCCCATAAATACCTCAAACCAGGTTCATAGATATCAACCCTATTCACTTCTCTAACCATATTAACCTTTTCAAAACGAACCTCCTTTTATTTTTTAGAATAAACTGGAACTTTTCCTTCGACAAGTTGAAATAACTTAGTAACATTGCGCTCTAAGTTTTGAATGGATGCTTGATGATTATTTTGCACTTGGGAAAGTTGAGCTTTTATGTTATCATTAGCTTCATTCTGATTCTTGATGAAAGTTAGGATGCTTTCTTCAAGATTAGATTTCTTCTCAGATTGAGCATTAGGAGACGAATTTGGAATGAAGGGCGCTCTAACAGGAAAGAAACAAGGTGGATTTTTATTATTCGTAGGATAAGGTGTATAATAATTATTACAATAATTTGGATTTCCTCCTTGATATTGATTCACATAAGAGACGTTTTCAACCTGCTCCATAGTAAGACTAGCAATACAATCTTTCGTAGCATGAGGACCTTGGCATTTTTCACAACCTACATTAATTATATGCATCTCTGTGGTAAGATTTTCTATTTGCCTTCCTAAATTACCTAACTGCGCATTCATGGTCTTAATCACATCTTCAGAATCATAGCTAACAGATTTGACAGAACGGGAAATGTCTAAGTCTTGATGCCATTCATGGGAGTGAGCAGCCAACTTATTAATCAATGATTCAGCTTCTTTGGCAGTTTTACTCATGATATTTCCTCCAGCAAATGTATCAATCTCTCTTCTCGTAGCTATATCACAACCTTTATAGAAAGTATTTACCTTTTTAAATGTATCACAACCATGTTGTGGACAACCCCTAAGCAATTGACCAAATCTAACCCAAGCAGAGTAAAGTGTTTCATTAGTTTTTTGACGATAATTAGCAATTTCAGTTTGAAGGGTGATAGTTTTGGACACGAGAAAGAAACGGGTTAAAAATATTTCAACCATAGTATCCCAACTAGTGGTATCTCCTTCAGGCAACGAATTTAACCACTCATTAGCTTCATCTTTTAGCGACCAAAAATACAAACGAAGATAAATTGTATTACTTTCAACATTTGTGATATTAAACAGATTGCAAACATCCTTGAAGTTTCGAATGTGCGCATTAGCATCTTCTTTTTGAGTACCCCTAAATTGGTTATCCTTAAGCAAGTGAAAGATAGGACCCTTAATATCAAAATTTTCTTTTATAATTGGCTGAGTAATGGCGTGACCTAATCCTTCTCGACCCCTTTCATTAACGCTTTCATTGAATTTTCAGTAGTTATTTCAATGTCAGAATCAAAAAGAGATCCCAAATAATTAGAATCAGGACTAGATGGTGTACAAGACAATGGACTGTCATTATTTTGAGAAGTAGTTCCTTCATCGAAGTTTTATTTCCTAACAATGTTTGGCTCTTTAGAATGTTTAAATAGTATATCAGGATTGGGTAACATGTCTTCTAAGACGGGATTCTTGGATCGAGTATTCATGTGATCTAAATTCATAAAATGAAATATTTTAGGAGAAAATTTTCTAGATTTTATGGTAAGGAGACAATTTAATTTTATTATAATCTCTTTGTTTATTATTGATTTTAGCTTTACGATAATATATTGGACATCTTTTAATATATTAATAAGATTTAAATTGACAATTATAATAATAATAAATATTAGTGACATAACTATAAGTATTAAACACCAAATTTTATCGCATAACAACGAATAATCAAACATAAATAGCCTATTAAATCTTGCAATACTTAAGTGACCGTCAACGTCTAGGTTCGAGCAAAAGCCTTTAAATCGGAACCCTATCAACCCTCCCCTAAAGGAAGACTGTCATCACCTTGTTTTCAAGAAATATCGATAACCAAAATATATTAAATTTCCCTATTTACCGCGCTCCTGGGCATCGGCACTAAAAAGTTAATGTGTCAAAAGTGTGTGCAGTAGTGCTTAATTTGCCTTTCAACTTTTAATTTTATAAAACCTTTATTTTACTTTTAACACCTTATCGAGCAACAAGACCAGGTCAGAATTAGTATTTTAGGTTATCGTCCCAAGAGAGCGTAGATGCGTTTTAAGTTGGTTTATTCTTATTAAAAAACTAAAGATAGATTTTTATGTGTTTTTAAGATTGTAGATTCTTATCTCTTAGGAAAGAGATGATTGAAGATACGTTTTTAATAAACAAAACAACAAGATGTAAAGTAATAAATAAAGATCTAAAATAAACAATTATAAATAAAAGCAGTTACATGAACGAATAACTGATACGGGAATCACATTAGGCAAGTTTCATAACTTATATTAACACAAATCAAAATAATAATCATAAACCAATTATTATTCCTAAACAGGTTAAGACAAGTGTTGCATATCATTTAATAGGCAGGACTTAAAGCATATGCTGGACATGTGATATGCATGACTAACATCTCAATTCTTAGTATTTAATTGAATTACATGATACATATCAACCTTATGATGTAGATTAACATGCAAATAGACTGACAAATTATATATGCTATTAAACATCAAGTAGATCAACTCAAGTTACTAGCTGAAAGTCAATTACTACTTGGTTTTCAGGCAATCATTAATTAAACACATCCAAACAGAGGATCTTTGACTAAGCCTAACAATATCAAACTCTATTATATAAGCGTGACTCATATTCAACAGATTTATCACTACCTATGTTGTTTAACTTAGTTGCACACAATTCAATTTAACAAGTTTGATTGACCAGATCTAAACAAGTAGCATGAATCGAATAATTGATAGTTGGATTAAGTACTAATCAATCCTAAAATCTAACATTTAATCATTATGCATGGAAAACAAGCATATTATAACATAGCAGATTCAAAACAGTTTAAACATTATCACGGAAACTCAATTTATATAGATCTGGAAAAAAACCAGAAACTGTACGGATTTAAGCACGAAGCCGGTGGCTTTGTTCCAGTCAAGCCGGCGGCTTGGACTGGTGAAGCCGACAGCTTCATCGGATTCCCAGACAAAGTTGTTTTCGTCAACGTAACCACTATGAACATTTAGTTCATAGTGGTAGACGAATAGATACAGAAAAAGTAAATAAAACACGATAAACAAGAGTAAAAGGATAAAGTCATGTACCTCAAAAAGGTAGATGAAAAGAAAACCTTATTAATAACTTGATCACTTTGATTACAGCTTGAAATAAAATATAATCTAAGAGTTTTTGTGATTTAGATAAAACCCTAAGAGAAAAACGAAATAGTATATTCAAAACTGAACCAGAAGGCCTCAATTTATAGTTTTCGGATTTGGCGACTAGGCCGGCGGCTTTAGTGGGAAGCCGGTGGCTTCACAGGGTGGTGACTCCTTTTGCAAGTTTAACGTAGCCAGCAAGTAGATTAACGCGTAACCGTCTTAGGTCAGGCCGGTGGCTTCAGAGCCAACCCGGCGGCTAATCTTTTTGATTTCGTTTCCATTTTTAGCTTTTTTTTGGGCTTTAAGTACACGAAATAGCTTTTTAAGCTGACAGCTTCATTTACAAGCCGGCTGTTTTGATGATTCTGACATTTTCTGTAGAGTTATGGAATTTTCTGGAACTTCGTCACCAAGCCAGCGGCTTCAGGAGTCCAGGCCGGCGACTTCATCTTGATTATGCAGTTTTTACTTATTTTTGATCCTGTTTAATACATAACTTCAACTATATTCATTAGAAATACCATTTTCCCTATTTTATCCATTTTAGTGTGTTTTAGTATTAAAATGACTTTAAAATGCTAAGATAACTCCTTAAAATGTTATCAAAATTCTATATAATTTAAGAGTTATCACCAAGCTAAAGGGATTTTGACGTTATAACCCACACATACAATGTTTTAAGTACTCGTGTCTAGTATGTAAATCATAAAAATAGCGCATGTATTCTCAGTCCTAAATAAGTATATAGAAAGTTTAAAACGGGAGCAATATCTCACGTTGATTGCATTGCTATGACAACAAGTAACAAAAAGTAAGTAAGGTGATCGGTCCAACATATCTTCAAGCTAAGTCATAGTCTCTTAGTCAATAATCTTATCTAACGAGTTTCTAATTCGTTCAAGTCATATATACATCATGAACATCATCATGCTCTAAATAAAATTTTCTATATCAAAAAGAAGTCAGTTATACCCGACTTCGGACAACTGTTTTGCCCTTTATACATAACCAAATGACGTGTGGTCAGTGGAAAAGGCTCCATTTATGAGTCTCCTTGTCACTCTCCAAAAATCAGACCGTAACTCAATGTCTTTTGATCATGGTGTCGGTCAAACCGTGAGTGGGTCAGAATTTTTAGCATGTCTCAAAGAAAACATAGTGATTTAATCTCACATACCGTTTGACGGATTGCAATGAGGACTGCATGAAAAATCATCTACACTACATGAAGAATCCAAATCTTAAACTCTTAGACCTCCAGGTCTGATGCTCATATCAGAAGTGGGCTAATCGATTTGCTATGATAGTTTAGCACTTTCCGGAGCAAGTAAGGTGCACTTTTATTGCATGTAGGCAATATAGCTTCACCCTTTTTGGTGTCTAAAGCTCCCTAGTCATCAAAGATCGCATCTTTATTACACGAAAGTAGTAAAGCTTTGACCTTTTTAGTGATTCAATCACTTAGCAAAAGATATAGAGAAGTCCAATCCACAATCAACAATTTCAAATAAATCAACAAGCACTCAGATTCATCAAAGATTAACTTTATGAATCTTATGATTTCGTATAAATATTATCTAAAAATATTTGCTTCACAAAGAAAAATTCATCAAAAAGAGAATCTGATTCCCTCCGCAAAGTGGGATCAATAAAATGCCATAGATAAATATAACATCATTGGCCCATAAATAATCAGATGCTCCTTATTACCCCACAATAACTGATGTGTCAAAAGTGTGTGCAGTAGTGCTTCATTTACCTTTCAACTTTTAATTTTATAAAATCTTTATTTTACTTTTCACACCCTGATGAGCAACAAGACCCGATCAGATGTAGTATTTTAGATTATCGTCTCAAAAGAGCGTGGAAGCGTTTTAAGTTGGTTTATTATGTAGTCTAATTCTTATTAAAGAACTATATATATATGTATATATATGTATATATATGTATATATATGTATATATATATTTAGAATTCTCGGTTGTTGTTTAGATTTGGAATATTATCTCTTAGGAAAGAGATAATAGAAGGTACGTTCTTAGTAAATTAAGAAAATAAGAATTTAAATAAAATAAACAATATAAATTAGAAAGTGGATACATGAACGAATAACTTGTATGGGAAATATATTAGGTAAGTTTCATAACTCATATTAACACAAAGAAAGATAATAAGCATAGACCAACTATTATTCCTAAAAGGCTAAGCTAAGTGTCGCATATCATTCGTAAAGTAGGACTTAAAGCATATATTCGCTAAGTAATGTTCAAAACTAATATCTTAATTCTTAATGTTCAATTTAATCACATGACACATATCAATTTAATCTTATAATGAGCATTAATTAACATGAAAATAGAATAATAAATAGATATACTATTAAACTCAATTAGATCAACTCAAGTTACTAGCTGAAATCAATCTTTACCAAGTTCTCATGCAATCATTACCTAAAGACATACAAACGAAGGATCTTTGATTAAGCCTAACAATATTAAATTCTATTATATAAGCGTATTTTATATTCAACAAGTCTATTACTACCAATGTTGTTTACCTTAGTTACATGAAATCCAATTACCAAGTTTGATGGACTAGATCTAAACAAGTAAAGTGGATTGAATAATAGATCATCAGATTAAGTATTAATTAACCCTAAAATCATGTTATCTAATCATTAAGCATGGAAACGAATTTATTAAACATGGTAGATTCAAAACAGTTTAAACATTCAACACAGAAACCCAATTATATAGATCTGAAAAGAATCAGAAACTGTACGGACTGAAGTACGAAGCCGGCGGCTAGGCTCAGCCAAGCCGGCGACTTGGACTGAGGAAGCCGGCGGCTTCATCTGTTTCCCAGATAAACTTTGTAGTTTTCATCCACACAACCACTATGAACTTTTAGTTCATAATAGTAGACGAACGGTACGATAAAACAAGAAATAATATAAAAGAATGACAAGAAAATACAATAGACATGTACCCTAAAGTAAAATGAAGATACAATTTGAATACAACTTGATTATAACTTGAAAGAAACTTGATTACAATGTTGAAACTTGAATAAAACCCTAAAAACTAAGAGTTTTCGTAATTAGATGAAAACCCTAGAAAAGTAAACGAAATTGTACATTGAAAACTGTAAAATTCAACATCTATTTATAGTGTATAGATTCGGTGGCCAAGCTGGAGGCTTCAGTGGGAAGCCGGCGGCTTCCCTTGGTCGGTTACTCATTCTCCGAGTAAAACATAATCTTCAAGCCAAGAAAACGCGTATTTATTGTAACTAAGCCGACGGCTTCAGTGACAAGCCGACAACTTCGATAATCCGTGATCTTTCTGATTTAGTTACCTTATTTAGCTGTTTCTTGGGCTTTAATTACATGAAACTGGCCTAAACCGACAGCTTTTTTGCCAAGTCGGCGGCTTGAGTGCTTGATCCCCAAGTTATCGAATTTCTGCATTTTCGCTGGATTTTTCTGGAATGTTTAACTAAGCCGGCAGCTTCCTTTAATCCTAGCCGGCGGCTTCATGATTTTTCTGCAAATTTTCTTTGTTTTTGATCATGTTTAACACATTTCTCAAATAAAAACATTAAAAATACCTTTTTCCCATTTTTACTCATTTTATGTGTGGTTAAGTATTCAAATTGACTTTAAAATACCAAGATAACTCCTTAAAAGAACTTGTATAATTTAAGAGTTATCAATAACTTCTCAAAATAGAAGTACACCCATGTTATTCATATATTCATTATCGTCTAAAAATTTAATGAACTTAGGAGGTAATCCAATGGACTTATATTGATGTAATAAACAAGTGAAATTAAAAAAAAAATTAGTTTCTGCCAGATTAATTCGTGCATACGAGAGAAGATTCATACAAATGAGACATTGGTTTCTACAAAAGGGAAAATGGGCTGGTTCGTACGGATGTAAGAATGGACTTCACTCACATAAATGAAGTTCATATAAGATGATTGACAGTAAACATAGCAACAACCTTCGATGATAGTTCTTGACTTTCTTATCGAACTTGTTTCACCAAAAAACACACGAAAATATTCTAAGGCATCCATAACACTAACTCTAATTTCAATAACCGAAAGCCAAGAATAAACATACAAAAATCAAACCATAATATGACGAACAAACCTTTTTCAACCCAAAAGTTCTCCTGGAATCTGCAGCAAGTTCGAAAATACATATATGAAAATCCAACGGTCCGTTATCACCACAATTTTACCATACCTAAATTTATATGTCTAGTATCTCCTATCAAAATTTAAGCTCGATCCAACAGTAGAAGAAGCCACAATGATGTTTCTCTCACAACAGTGCAATCAAACCGTAAAGGTTCTAGAAAACCTGACAGATTCGAAAAATCTTATCTCTAGATTAAACGGTCCCTTCAATACCAAATTTGACCAATACTAGATCTACTAGATCTATTCGTATAGCATGTACAGTCCAAATATCAAGATGATCCAACGATTAATGAACTCTTTATATAGTTTCTCCACAGCTGCACCAGAACGTATGAATTTTTAATCATTCTTTATTTTAACGTATTCGATCTATCCGAGTTAAGAGCTCGATTGTCCCGCTCTGATATTAATTTATTGATCATGATATATGATAACTCCTAAATTATACAGAATTTTGATAATATTTTAAGGAGTTATCTTAGTATTTTATAGTCATTTTAATCCTAAAACACATTAAACGGGTAAAAAGGGGAAAAGGTAATTCTGATAATTTTATTGAAGTTATGTGTCAAACAGGATAAAAAACTGGTAAAAAACTGCAGAAAAGACTATGAAGCCGCCGGAATGGATATAAGGAAGCCGCCATCTTGGGGATGAATATTCCAGAATGTTTTAGAATTTTATAAACTTGTTGACCAAGCAATGCAATTAAAGCTGCCGGCTTCACACTGAAGCCGCCGGTCTAATTTACACGATTTTAACAAATTGCCGACCAAGTTCAAGTAAAAATGGAAACGAAATAAAAAAGATTGTCGGATCTTTGAAGCCGTCGGCCTGAAAACAAAGCCGTCGGCTTGACTAAGACGGTTACGCGTCTATGTTCTTGCGGATCAAGTTAAACTTGCAGAAGCAGTCACCGACCACCGAAAGCCGCCGGCTTCCCAATGAAGCCGCCGGCTTGGCCACCGAATCTAAAAAGTATAAATAGGGGCCTCCTGTTTCAGTTTTCAATAGACCTTGAAGACACCTTAAATACTTAGATAGCAGTTTCGTTTTTTGTTTTAGGATTTTCTCTAAAAACCTTAGATTAGGTTTTACTTTTCATTGTAATCAAGATTATCAAAGTTAATTCAAATTCTTTTCATCTACCTTTTTAAGCTATGATTCTGTTTTTATTTTATCATTTAATCTGTTTTATTTACTTTAACTGTTTCTGTTCATCTTCCACTATGAACTAAACATTCGTAGTGGTTACTTGGATGAAAATGATAGTTAAAGCTAAGGGGTATAAAATACTATTAATTTTTAGAAGGAAATACTATTAAATACGATACAATTTTATACAAGATATTTATTTATTTATAGAATGGATATACTTAAACCTTGCTACAACACTTATAGGCAGTGTACCTAATCATACAGTAGTGTAGTTTTTAGTAAGTCCGGTTCGTTCCACAGGGAATCTTTTTCACAAAGCTTAACGCTATATTAGTTTAAATTTATAAAAATACAAATATATATATATAAGTAATATTATTATTATAAAGGGGGGTTTTTACCGTTTAATGACCGGTTTGTCGATTTTAAAACTTTAGTCGCAGTTAAAACCAAATGTAAAATAATAAAAAAATACAAGACTTAATTTAAAGCGTAAAGTAAATAACGATAATGAAATTGCGAATAATAAAAGTGCGATAAAATAAACTTGCGATAATTAAAAAGTACGATAATTAAAAGTGCAATTAAATACAATAACAATAAATAAAAGTGCTATAATTAGAAGTGCAATTAAATATAAAATAAAGGAAATTAAATATGAAATAAAAGAATTATGCTTATTTAAACTTCCGTAACCATGATGTTTGACGTGTTGATTTTAGTTTTATGCCCATGGGTTAATTGTCCTTTGTCCTGGATTATTTAATATGTCCGTCTGGTTTTTGTCCATAACAGTCCATCAGTCATAAATATAAAGTGCGAGTGTCCTCGTCAAATTATCCTTATACCCGAAGTTAAATATTCCAACTAATTGGGGACTTAAACTATAACAAGGTTTTATTACTTTGTTTAATAATTACACCAGAATGTCGACTGAGTGTAACCCAAGGTTTTAATACTTTGTTATCAATTATACCAAGTGTCCTTGTACATAATTTCACCCCTGTTTTAATAATTCTAGTGGCTATTAATCCATTCCCGTGTCCGGTTAAATGAACGATTATTTGTACATATAAATACCCCGCCCATCGTGTCCGATCGAGTGTATATGGTAATTTATAGGGACGTCCAATTGTAAATCTTTATATTAAAATTAACAAACTATCATTTAGTTAAACAAATATAAAGCCCATTAATAGCCCATAGTCTAATTTCACAAGTGTCGTTCTTTTGTCCAAACCCCAATTATGGTACAAAGCCCAATTACCCAATTTTAATAATTAGCCCAACATCATGATTACTTCGGATTAAATAAGCATAATAATAACTTAGCTACGAGACATTAAATTAAAAAGGTTGAACATAACTTACAATGATTAAAAATAGCGTAGCGTTACACGGACAGAATTTTGACTTACACCCTTACAACATTTGCTAACATACCCTTATTATTAGGATTAAAATTAAAATTAAAATTAAAATATAAATTATAAATATATTACGTATATAGATAGAGAGATTGATGGATATTGGATGAAAAATTGATTAGAATTCGTTGGGCTTTATAGGGAGTTTCAGTTTTTGGGGTTCCGCGACTCGCGGCCTTTTTGCTCTTCAAACTCCGCGAGTCGCGGAGTTTGTAATTACAGCTCACTCCATTTTGGCTCTTTGTTTACCGACGGTTTATTATATAAATATAATATATATATAATTTATGTAATTAATTATATATTATATCATACTTATATACATAGTTAACTTGTAATTTTTAGTCCGTTGCGTCGAGCGTTGAGAGTTGACTCTGGTCCCGGTTCCGGATTTTCGAACGTCCTTGCGTACAGTTTAATATCTTGTACTTTGCGTTTTGAATCTTGTACTCTTGTAATTTCGAGACGTTTCTTATCAATAATTGGAACCTCTTTGATTGTATTTTGTACTTTTGAGCTTTTTGGTCGTTTGCGTCTTCAATTCATCGAATCTGTCTTTTGTCTTCACCTTTTAATATTTAAACGAATATCACTTGTAAATAGAACATTTGCAACTAAAAGCTTGTCTTTCTTGGGGAATAATGCTATGAAATATATGTTTGTTTTTAGCATTATCAAATATTCCCACACTTGAGCGTTACTTGTCCTCAAGCAATATAGTCTTGGAATACTAGAATCACTTCTTTATTCTTCACACTTTGTACATCAGTGATTTCTATACGGTGGTATAAACAATGGTAGTAACGATATGGTTTACAGTCTCACATGACTATAAAAATTTAGATCCATTAAGGAAATTGGATCTTTATGAAAACATTTGATCTTTTGAAAATTAAATCTAGCTTTTACCCTAGATAAGTTTTCCGGAATAACCCTTCACCGGTGTTTGCAAATTATTTTTGTGGGTTTGGTGGGTTTCAGATTTGAAAATTTTAGTTCAAAACTTGCGGTTTTGTGTCACCCACTTGCTAACCTTGTATTAGGAAAGCAACACGTCCAGTATACTTGCTCCGTATATTACCTTTCGGTAAACTACCGTCCGGTTGTAAAGGAAAGCGTTGAACAAGCAACTGTTAAGGCAATGTCCCCTGATATGCTTTTAGTTATGGTCTATAACGTGTCGGACGCAATTACTATCCTTGGTAGGAGCAATAGTAAAGCTCACCCTTATAATTTGTCGGTCTGGCACAAGGTCCTGTCTTTGACCATGCAATGCAACCACCGTTCTTACGGTTGACACCCGATTTGGTTCAGGTGACCTATTGAATTCCAGGTGAATTCCTAGGATTTTACGTTCAATGGTAATGAACGCATTGAAAATGGTTTTTCAGAAAACAAATCGATTTGTAATTTTGATCAAAATATTTTCTCGTTCAAGCTCGAGTTTAGATATCATTGAATTCCATGAGTTTGAATTCTCAATCTTTAAGGTCAATCTCAAGGATTGAGTAATATCAGTCTTAAAAGCTGATTTTTGATCTTTTAAGGAGATTATCCTTTCTGGGGATCTGATTCATTAGTCTTATCCAGCTAATTTGCTTGGTGCCCCCCCCCATTGTACAAGACAGATCCTCTCATGGTTAGGATAAGTCTGACCACTTGGCGACCCTGTTTAATGCTGAGGTCCGTGGATTTCCTGCTGATTTTAGTGATGACTTTTCTAGGTTTTTCGTCAACCTACAGCTGGTCTGGACGACAACTTCTTGACCTAAATCAAGAAGCGCGTGTCTTTTTCGGAAGACTTTACTTCCTTTTAATGATGGAATTGATTCATCTTGTAGATCCATCTCTTCTTTTCTTTCATCGGGTAAAACAGTTTAGTTTAGTCCAAAGCAAAAGTATTTTCAGTTATTTGTACAAAAATATGTGACATATGTTTTGAATAACTTGGAGAATTTTCCCACACTTGGCTTTTATTTTCCTTTTTATTATCCTCTATTCCATTTTAAATGAATTTTAACATTTTGGTTTGTTTATCAATTTATGTCCTTTCCGAGATAACAATAATTTCGGTGTTAAAACCTAGTTTTATCATTCATAAATATGTATAAATATGATTTTGAGTTCATTTAATTAAAAATTTTGAAAAATTTTACTAGAATTGGGTAGTCTGTATATAAGACTAGGGCTGTTCTTTATTATCAGAGAGCACTAGATTCTAATACAACTACTACTTTACTAGTATTTCTAATGGTAACCAAGTGTATAAAGTAAAAATTTTAAAATCCGAAAGAATTTAACCCCTTCCCACAGTTAAGATCTTGCAATGCCCTCATTTGCAAGAAATCAGTAACAATTTAAATTATTGAGGTGATTTGTGTGAAAATGATTAAATTTTACCAAAGTTTCCAAACATATTTGTGTTTGCTTGCTGAATGATAAATGGTGCATATCATTTGTTCATTCCGTCTTGTTGTTATTTCACATATATTTTGCATCTTGTCGTCAAAAATTAGTTGCTTTTGCTGAACTTAATGCCAGTCTTTGAAAATGCGTTGTTTTACCCTGTTGTTTACATAAGATAAACTGCAACCATATATACATATTTTTGAAGTTTGGTATATTACCCCACATTCAACAATTATTAAAATCTAATAATAAAAGTTAGAAAATTATAAAAACTATTACAATATTAACATAAGTATTAAATGTATCAACATTACAAATTATAAAATAAATAAAACTAAGTAGACTAGGGATGATACTGATACCAGAAGGGGTTCCATGCATAACCATAGGTGCTATAAAATGCTTCGGCTGGGTTATACGTAGGATACGGTGGTTGAATCTCTATAGACCAGGGAGGGAATATGGGCGATGGAGTAGGAATATAGTTTCTACCTATATGTTGGCAATAAGCTATGATTTGATTTTGATGAACTTTCCAATCTTCAAATGCTCTATGTCTAGCATTTTCATACTCTTGTGAAGCTATAAACCTTTGCATTTCTGCCATTTCATTTCCCCCTCCTACATTACCTTGCTGTTGATTTCTCTCAACCTGTGGATGTCTACCATCGTATTGTACTGCGGTGTTATTTCGTCTCTTCAAAACTTTCGCACCATGGTATACATTTAAACCTATTGTATCGCGGGGTTCTGGTTCTTCGACTAATAATCCCTCCGACTTATATCTACACCAAGATATTCAGCAATCAAAGTAATAAATATACCACCTCCTATTATGCTGTGCGGTCTCATCCCCCTAACCATAGCTGATAAATAATAACCCACACAATAAGGTATACTTACAGCGCTTTGTGGGTCTCGAATACACATATGGTAAAACAAATCCTGTTCATTTACCTTTTCCTTGTTCTTACCTCTTTGTGTAATCGAATTAGCTAAAAACCTATGAATTACTCTTAACTCTGCTCTATCTATATCCAAATAAGAGTAATTTCCCCCTTTAAATCGGTGATGGCTAGTCATTTGACTCCATACACCATGTGTATTAAAATTTTCGTCTATCTTTCTACCATTTAGTATCAACCCTCTACAATCGGCAGATGCTGACTCCTCAGGCGTATATATACGTAAAGCCTGAGCCATGTCTAGTAAAGACATGTGGCGCATCGAACCTCCTAACAAAAATCTAATAAAAGATCGATCGGTTAAACTAGCTACCCGATCATTTAATTCTATACTACACAACAATTCTTCACACCATACTTTATATACAGGTCTACGCATGGTGAATAAACGTACCCAGTCGTTAAAAGTAGAATTACCATACCTCTGTGCAAGTAATTCCCTAATTGGCCCGGCCAATTCTACAGCTTCTAATGGTCCCTATTCTATGACCCTAGGTACCTCAACAACTTTAGAATGAAGAGTATGCAAACCCCTTTGGTATTTTGGATAATCTATCCAAAGTCTGTCAAATCTCAGGTTCGGGTGCAAATCTTCCAAGTGCATATCAGAAAATGTCATGACTGGATGAGGTATATCTTGTTTGTAGTAGTTATCCACCTCCTGTTGTTCCGCATTTTCAGCAGGAGCATTGTGAGCTTGGGATGAAGATTCACCCCTTTCATTCTGCAAAACACATCAAACACAATTTTTGTGCATCCAAATATGCATTAGTGTCAGCAAAATCATCAATCAAAATAATTACAATGACATGATCAATTTATATCAAACTTAAGCTCATTTTCATATTTTCATCAAATCTACACTTTTTCAAATAAGCATATACGAAAATGTTCGCCAAGTTCATAAGCATTCAACTCAAATAACATGTCAAAATAATCATTACTAGCAATTAAACAAGTTTCAAATGGCATTATCTCTTAAAAATCAAGTTCATGAATTTTTAGACTTGAAAAAGTCCACTTTAATTCTCAAAATCATGTTTAGCCTCAAAGTTTGGATCATTTAACTACCTAAACATGTTACACTACTTAATTTAGCAACAATTCATGACAAAAATCGGCCATAACCTGTTTATATCAAAAAGCCCCAAATTGCTCAAGAACACAAACCCTAGATTACTAAAAATTTGAAGTTTAAGGCTTCTAATCATGTTAAATAGCATCAATCTAGGTTATACAAGCATAATACATAAACAATTTAAGCATAATTACACTAAAAAGCATCAAAATCAAATTGGGGAAAAAATTGCTCAAGAACACTAATTTTCGGATTAAATGGTATTTAGGTGTATAAATTTACCATTTTTCTTGAGTAATTCCTTGATAGCATCCTTCTCAACATGATTTTAGTAAAAGATTTGATGATTAACGGTCAAAAATTGTGAATTTGGGGGTGTTTTTTCGGGTTTTTGCGGGTTTTATCGCAGTGTTTTGTGTGTTGTGGTGTTCAACTGATCAGTTTTTTGCGTTTTATTTTTTTTCTGTATTTCGGTCCCTCCGCGAGTCGCGGTGTTTGACCCATCAAACTCCGTGAGTCGCGGAGTTTGTATATATATATATATTTTTATATCTTATACTAATTAAAACAATTAAGTAATTAATTTTAAAATTTTGTTTCCCTTGTTATTTAGGACGAGGTCGTTTCGGATCGATGTCCTAGTCCGTCCTTCGACAAAATTTTAAAATTTGTCTTTTTCAAGCGATTGTTTTAAAAGCTTAGATTTTTTTTAGTTTTTTAATGTTTTTGGCATACTTTAATTCAATAAGATTAAAAATAATGATAATAAAAGTTCTCGTCCCTGCCTTGGGTAAAGCAATTTCGGTTCAACGACCTAGTCTTCAACTTACGACGAATTTTAAAAATCATATTTTTAACTTAATGAGATAAAGTAAATTTTTATTTTTAAATTCACACCAACTTAAATTAAAAATACATAAAATTCAAAATTAATATTAAAAATTCACACTAAACTTAAAATTTGAAATGCATAAAATTAAAAATTCATATTTTAAAAATTAAAAATTCACACCAAACTTAATTTAAAAATTCATATTATAAATTCACACCAAACTTATATTAATTTTTCAAATATTTACAATTTTAAATATATTGATTTTACAAAGTTTACAATATTAATTTAAGATTTATATATTAGTTTTAAAAACATGGTAAAAATAAAATTAAAAATCTTTTTGGCTTTTTATTCCACTTTAATCAATCAAATATTATCAAAAATATGCGCCCCTCTTTTCGGTAAAGTAATTTCGGTTTCAAGACCTAATTTAACTCATGACGAATTTTTGAAATATTTTGGGTTGATTGATTAAAGATATTTATACCTTAAGAATAAACGTTAAATTTCGCAGTGATGTAATAAATTTTTGTATGATATCAATAATTTCGGTCGCCAAACCTAATTTTATTCAATACCAATTTAATACTTTATAGCGAACAAATTAGCGTTTATTATCGAAAGGTTAAAAATAAAAATAAAAAAATAAAAACTGTACAGACTTACCTGTGATATAGTATTCTTAGTTATATGATCTATCCCATTTATAAGATAGTCGATTTAATTGGTTTTCCATAGCTATATAGGCGTAACCTCAAGCATTCAGTGTCTTTTCTTCTAAACATATGAACGGTCCGTCTCTGCATAAAGTAACAAATTCGGTATTTGAATAGGTTTGATTATTTGAACATTTACCTCCATGTGACCATTTTCTGCATTTGTGACATCTTTCAAGGTGTCGTGCTCTTCTTTTCGCTGCGGATTTTGATTTTCCTTTACCAAATTGTAACTTATTATCTTCGCATCTGGATTCTTTTCTTACTCCGTCCAATCTTTCTCTGATTACTGATACTATTTCACTCGGAAGTGTGTCATTATTACGTTTAGTGATCAAAGCGTGTAGCATTAGACCATGGTTTAGTTCACATGCAGTCTTCATTTCGTAAAAACCTAAAAAAATAAAAATTCAGAATGGGGGGAGAAGACTAGTTCTTTAGGGTCTGCTAGGGAAAGACCATTCGGGTTCCATTTTCGAGAACTACACGAAAATAGACAATCTAAATCTAACAGAAATACATATTATCCTTTAAAGACTTGATTCTCCCCACACTTAGTTAGCTGTGGTGTCAAAATTGTGATTAACTTCGTTGTCGACTTCCATCGGACTATCTATGTAGTGTTTAACTCTGTGACCATTAACTTTAAATTCAATTCCATTTGAATTTATCAATTCTACTGTTTCGTATGGAAAAACTCTTTTAACTATGAATGGTCCAGACCATCTTGATTTCAATTTTCCAGGAAATAGCTTGAATCGTGAATTGAAAAGAAGAACTCTGTCTCCTTCCTTAAATTCTTTTGAAGTTCTGATTTTTTTATCATGCCATTTCTTCTTTCTTTCCTTATAGATCAACGAATTTTCGTATGCTTCATGTCTTAATTCTTCTAATTCGTTTAATTGATTTAATCGTAGACGTTCAGCTTCATGTAAATCAAGATTACATGTCTTCAAAGCATAAAATGCTTTGTGTTCAATTTCTACTGGAAGATGACATGTTTTTTCATAAACAAGTCTAAAAGGTGTGGTTCCAATTGGAGTTTTGTAGGCTGTTCTAAAAGCCCAGAGTGCATCCTCCAATTTAATGGACCATTCCTTCGGATTTAATCCTACGGTTTTCTCTAGAATACGTTTTAAAGCTCGATTGGTATTTTCACCTTGTCCACTTGTTTGTGGATGATAAGCAGTGGAGATTTTATGAGTTACTCCATATCTTTTAAAAACTTTTTCAAGTTGATTATTACAGAAATGAGTTCCCCGATCACTTATTAAAGCTTTCGGTGTTCCAAACCTTGCAAAAAGATGTTTTAAAAAATTGACTACAACACGTGCATCGTTAGTTGGGAGAGCTTGTGCTTCCGCCCATTTAGATACATAATCAATGGCTACGAGAATATAGAGATTATTATGAGATTTTGGAAATGGACCCATAAAGTCAATACCCCAAATGTCAAATACTTCACATACTTGGATGACATTTTGTGGCATTTCATCACGTTGACTTATTTTTCTGGCCCTTTGACAAGCATCATAGGATTTGCAAAGAAGGTGTGTGTCTTTTAAATTGTAGGCCAATAGAATCCAGCATCATAAACTTTTCTTGCTGTTAGTTGAGGCCCATAATACCCTCCTGTTGGTCCTGTGTGACAATGGTTTAATATTTTACTGGCTTCATCTCCGAATACACATCGGCGTATTATTCCATATGGACAACTTTTAAACAGATATGGATCTTCCCAAAAATAGTGTTTTATATCACTGAATAATTTCTTTCGTTTTTGGTACGATAATCCTTTTTCAAGGAATCCACAAACTAAGTAGTTTGCATAGTCTGCAAACCATGGTATTTCATTATAATCTATCTTCAATAGATATTCATCAGGAAAGTTGTCTTGTATGGCCGATTCATTTAGAACTTCTAATTCGGGATTTTCAAGACGAGAAAGATGATCAGCGGCGAGATTTTCTGCTCCTTTTTTATCTCGGATTTCAATATCGAACTCTTGTAAGAGTAAGATCCAACAGATTAATCTTGGTTTAGCATCTTGTTTCGAAAATAGGTATCTAAGAGCAGAATGGTCGGTATAGACCAACGTTTTTGCTAGAACGAGATATGATCGAAATTTGTCAAAAGCAAAGACAATAGCAAGGAGTTCTTTTTCAGTAGTTGTATAGTTCGTTTGTGCTCCTTGTAACCTCTTACTAGCATAATATATAGGTTGAAATTGTTTTTCAATCCTTTGTCCTAAAACGGCTCCCATTGCAAAATCACTTGCATCGCACATTAGTTCAAATGGTAGATTCCAAATTGGTGTTATCATGATCGGCGCATTAGTGAGTTTCTCTTTAAGAATATTAAAAGATTTGATACATTCATCTGAAAAGATGAATGGAGCATCCTTTTCTAGGAGTTTATTCATAAGAGTGGCAATTTTAGAAAAATCTTTTATGAAACGTCGGTAAAAACCGGCATGCCCTAGAAAACTCCTAACTCCTCTAACATTGGTGGGATGTGGAAGTTTAGCAATTACATCTACTTTAGCTATATCCACTTCAATTCCTTCTTTTGAAATTTTATGTCCAAGAACAATTCCTTCTTTAACCATGAAATGGCATTTCTTCCAATTAAGTACTAGATTTGATTGTTCGCATCTAATAAGCATTCGTTCAAGATTAGCTAGACATGATTCAAATGTATCACCAAAGACTGAAAAGTCATCCATGAAAACTTCCATGCATTCTTCTATCATGTCGTGAAAAATCGCCATCATACACCTTTGAAAGGTTGCAGGGGCGTTGCAAAGTCCAAATGGCATGCGTTTGTAAGCAAAAGTACCATAAGGGCACGTGAATGTGGTTTTCTCTTGATCTTCGGGTGCTATTGGAATTTGAAAATATCCGGAAAATCCATCTAGAAAACAATAGTAACTATTTCAGGCTAATCTTTCCAACATTTGATCAATGAAAGGTAAGGGAAAGTGATCTTTTCTGGTGGCGTCATTTAATTTTCTATAATCAATACATACACGCCATCCTGTTACAGTCCTAGTAGGAATAAGCTCATTTTTCTCATTTGTAATGACAGTCATGCCACCCTTCTTAGGCACGCATTGAACTGGGCTTACCCATGGACTATCAGAAATTGGATAAATTAGACCTGCGTCTAGCAGTTTAATAATTTCTTTTTTAACTACATCTTGCATATTAGGATTTAGTCTTCGTTGGCGTTGCACATACGTTTTATGACCTTCTTCCATAAGGATTTTATGTGTGCAATACGAAGGACTTATTCCTTTAATATCATGAATCTTCCATGCAATGGCTGGTTTATGAGCTTTCAACACAGAAATGAGTTGTGATTTCTCATTTTCAGTAAGAGAAGACGATATTATTACAGGTAATTCAGATTCACCATGTAAATAAGCGTATTCCAAATGGTTTGGAAGTGGCTTTAACTCTAATTTCGGTGGTTCTTCTATCGATGATTTATATCGATATCTGTCTTCTTCTTTTAGCATTTGAATTTCTTCTGTTGTTGGTTCATATCCATTAGCTATACGTGTAGCTAACATTTCAGCTTCATCAATTTGTTCTGTTCCTTCTCCTAAAGAACATTCTCCTGTTCCTTGTAATTCTGGAAATTCTTCTAATAATTCTGCATGTGCATCTATAGTTTGAATATAATAACATGTATCATCTGCAGATTATGGTTGTTGCATTGCTCTATCAACTGAAAAGGTAACACTCTCATCCTCTATACTTAGGGTCAATTTCTTACCGAACACGTCTATCATTGCTTTAGCCGTGTTTAAGAATGGTCTTCCTAATATGAGAGGAACTTGAGAATCTTCTTCCATGTCCAGAACAACAAAATCTACTGGAAATACTAAAGTACCAACTTTAACTAGCATGTTCTCCATTATCCCTCTAGGATATTTTATTGATCTATCGGCTAGTTGTATACTTATTCTGGTTGGTTTCAATTCTCCAAGGTCTAGTTTAGCGTATAGTGAATACGGCATTAAATTTATACTAGCACCTAAGTCTGCCAATGCTTCTATTGAACTAAGACTACCCAGAAAATATGGAATTGTGAAACTTCCTGGATCAGATAGTTTTTCTGGTATCTTATTCAACAGCACTGCTGAACAATTAGCATTCATGGTAACAGCCGAGAGTTCTTCCATTTTCTTTCTATTTGAGATTAGATCTTTCAAGAATTTAGTATATCTAGGCATTCCTGAAATCACATCAATGAAAGGAAGATTTACATTTATCTGTTTAAACATATCCAAGAATTTGGATTGCTCGTCTTCAAGTTTCTCTTTCTTCATTTTACTCGAGTAAGGAAGTGGTGGTTGGTATGGTTTAACATAAGGTTTAGCCTTAACTGTGTTATCTTCATTAACTTTTTCAACTACCGGTTCTTTTTCCTTATCTTGTTCAGGTTGTGGTTCTTGTGGAGTAGGAATTGCTTCATCAGAAGTTACAAGTATTTCAGGTGGTTTAAGTGTTGTACCACTTCTTGTGGTAATGGCTTTAGCTGTTTCATTCCGGGGGTTAGCATTTGTATCACTAGGTAAACTTCCCTGTTTTCTTTCACCTATTAACCTTGCTAGGTTACTTACTTCTTGTTCCAAGTTTTGAATAGAAGCTTGTTGATTTCTAAATGCTTGAGCATTTTGTTCATTAGTTTGTTTTTGAGATGTGAAAAACTGCATTTGAGTTTCAACTAGCTTCGTCATCATATCTTCTAAATTCGGCTTTTTATCATCGGTTTGTTGTGGTGGTTTGTTTTGAAAATTAGGTCTTTGCTGGTTGTAAGTATTATTGGATACTTGTTGATTGCTAGGACCTTGTTGGTTGTTGTATGGAATATTTTGGTTATAATTCTGGTTTTGATTGTAAATCGGTCTTGGCGGTTGATAATTATTCTGATAATTATTTCCAGGCCTTTGGTTTATGTATGAAATATTCTCTCTTTGTTCCATTGTTAATTCAATACTGAGACAATCTTTTGTCAAATGTGGTCCTCCACACTGCTCACAACTAATTCGTATTGAGTGAATATCTTTAGTCATCTTTTCCATTCGTCTCTCGACAGCATCTATCTTTGCGGAAATGGAATCTAAGTCATGGCTAGAATCGGCTCTAGCTTCTTTAGATAATCTAACGATATCTTTTTCTTGGTGCCACTCATGTGAGTGGGAAGCAGTGTTATCAATAATTTTGTAAGCATCAATTTCGGTTTTCTTCATAATGGAACCACCAGCTGCTATATCTATGTCTTTCCTTGTAGTGATGTCGCATCCTTGGTAGAATATTTGTACTATTTGACAGGTATCTAAACCATGTTGCAGACATCCTCTTAATAACTTTCCAAATCTTGTCCACGCCTCATATAGAGTTTCATTTGGCTTCTGTGTAAACGTAACAATTTCTCCTTGAAGTCTTACGGCTTTAGATGCAGGAAAGAATTGTTTAAGAAATTTTTCAACTAAAACGTCCCATGTATCAATCACCCCTTCAGGTAACGATTCCAACCAATCTTTGGCTTCTCCCTTTAAAGTCCAGGGAAATAACATGAGATATATCTGTTCATCCTCAACTTCTCTTATTTTAAATAGAGTGCAGATCCTATAAAAGGTACGAAGATGTTCATTTGGATCTTCCTTCGGCGCACCACTAAATTGGCATTGATTAGTCACCATGTGTAGAATTTGTCCTTTGATTTCATAATCTGGCGCATTAATGTCTGGATGAGTAATTGCGTGACCTTGGCCAGTGCGTTTAGCTCTCATTCGGTCTTCCATACTTAAAGGTTCCAGATTCTCCATAATTGAATTTGTTGAATCGGAATCACTAGCGGATTCTGATTTAATGGTTCGTTCCTCAACAATCTCTGTTTGAATGATTGGTGGTTCCGGAGGAAAATTTAGTGGTTCAGGATCTATGAATCGTCCCTGAATATTCTCCGGATTCTCAATTGTGAGGTCGGGTTCAAAAAATGGATTATCGAAAATTTGAACTGGAGTACTTGGTCGACTGGATGACGATTCTAAAGAAAAATCAACGGCGATAATATTTGCTAAATGTCTTGATCTAGTTACAGGTGGTGAACGTACAAAAGGTGGTGAACGTCTTGCTCGGTGCATTCACTGAATATCCTATTAGTTTTTAAAAGGAAAGAAAAATTATAATAAGTTATCCAATCAATAGACTTTTCTGATTTTGCCCACGTTTCGAATAGCCAAAAGATGCAGCAGAGGGGCAGGATTCGTTTGGTCTCAATATAATTGAGGACTGTTTGGCTCCAATAACCCGGTCCACATACAAATCCAACTATTACTACGAACCAGAAAATTTTGATGTCTATCAATTTAACCACTTAAAATAAATTTTCGTAATTTTAAGAAATTTAGATAAGAAGTAGAATAAAAACTCTATGTCCTAAAAACTAGAATGGCGAGAAATAAGAAAGAAAAAGAGTTCGTCGAAAAAGGTCGAAAAAGAAAAATGGTTGAAAAATAAAAGGTGACGGAAAAATAAAAGAAACTTATAAAACTTAAAAACATTTGACTAACCTAACCTTATTACTACAACTAACTTAAAATTATAATCGCAAATTGAGATTACTAATTGGAATGATAATTGATACATAGGTAAAAGTCGTCTAAAAATATTAAAGCTTACAGGAAAAACTAAATCCCAAATGGAAATAACTTAAAAAGAAACTAAAACTTAAAAAGGCGTCGCAAAATTCTAAAGTACCTAAATCTTAGTCTAAAGAAAAAGCACTTAAGGAATTCTACGGCAAAGCCTAAAAATCTAGAAGTAAAAATAACTATGGCAAAAACTAAGTTTAAAACTAAATATGAGCTAAAAATACAAATATTACGATAAAACGATTAAAAAGGGACAAAATATAAAAATAAACTAAAAGTTGTAAAAAGTACAATTTTTATAAAAATATTATTTTTATATTATTTATTTTATAAAACTATTAATTTTATATATATTAAACTAATTAAAACTAAATAAAATAAGAGAATTAAAACTAAATATTATACTAATAATACCCTAATTAGGGTTTAAATAATAATAATTAATTAATTACTCCGTATTAAATGCGAGATTAGGGTTTCTGTCGGTGTCAGAGTTGCTCCGCGAGTTGCGGTATTCGAGGCTGCAAACTCCGCGAGTCGCGGGGTTCCAATTTTCAACTCAGGTACAGTTTAAAATTCGACGCATTTTTTTATTATTTTATTTTATATTTTTTTCTATTTTCTATTTAAATAAAAATATTTATATAATAAAAACTTAAATTTAAAAACTAAAATAAAAATAGAACTACTTTATATTTTAAAAATATCTTAAAAATAGATTTATATATATATTAATTTTTTTTTCGGTTTTTTTATATATTCTAAATAAACACAAAATATTTAAATAAAACTTATATTTTTATAAAATAAAAATAAAGGAACTTTATAAAACTTAAATATTTGACAAAATCTAAAAAAAATATATATAAATTTTTGTTTTCTTTTTATATTTTCGAATAATAAAAAAACGTATTTTTACAAAAGTGAATTTTAATAAAAGTAAACTAAAAATAAAAATCTTTTTTTTTATGTAGCGTTGCGCTTCCGGCTTTTAAGCTAGATTGTTCCCCGGCAGCGGCGCCAAAAATACTTGATAGTTAAAGCTAAGGGGTATAAAATACTATTAATTTTTAGAAGGAAATACTATTAAATACGATACAGTTTTATACAAGATATTTATTTATTTATAGAATGGATATACTTAAACCTTGCTACAACACTTATAGGCAGTGTACCTAATCGTACAGTAGTGTAGTTTTTAGTAAGTCTGGTTCGTTCCACAGGGAATCTTTTTCACAAAGCTTAACGCTATATTAGTTTAAATTTATAAAAATACAAATATATATATAAGTAATATTATTATTATAAAGGGGGTTTTTTACCGTTTAATGACCGGTTTGTCGATTTTAAAACTTTAGTCGCAGTTAAAACCAAATGTAAAATAATAAAAAAAATACAAGACTTAATTTAAAGCGTAAAGTAAATAACGATAATGAAATTGCGAATAATAAAAGTGCGATAAAATAAACTTGCGATAATTAAAAAGTACGATAATTAAAAGTGCAATTAAATACAATAACAATAAATAAAAGTGCTATAATTAGAAGTGCAATTAAATATAAAATAAAGGAAATTAAATATGAAATAAAAGAATTATGCTTATTTAAACTTCCGTAACCATGATGTTTGACGTGTTGATTTTAGTTTTATGCCCATGGGTTAATTGTCCTTTGTCCTGGATTATTTAATATGTCCGTCTGGATTTTATCCATAACAGTCCATCAGTCATAAATATAAAGTGCGAGTGTCCTCGTCAAATTATCCTTATACCCGAAGTTAAATATTCCAACTAATTGGGGACTTAAACTGTAACAAGGTTTTATTACTTTGTTTAATAATTACACCAGAATGTCGACTGAGTGTAACCCAAGGTTTTAATACTTTGTTATCAATTATGCCAAGTGTCCTTGTACATAATTTTACCCCTGTTTTAATAATTCTAGTGGCTATTAATCCATTCCCGGGTCCGGTTAAATGAACGATTATTTGTACATATAAATACCCCGCCCATCGTGTCCGATCGAGTGTATATGGTAATTTATAGGGACGTCCAATTGTAAATCTTTATATTAAAATTAACAAACTATCATTTAGTTAAACAAATATAAAGCCCATTAATAGCCCATAGTCTAATTTCCACAAGTGTCGTTCTTTTGTCCAAACCCCAATTATGGTACAAAGCCCAATTACCCAATTTTAATAATTAGCCCAACATCATGATTACTTCGGATTAAATAAGCATAATAATAACTTAGCTACGAGACATTAAATTAAAAAGGTTAAACATAACTTACAATGATTAAAAATAGCGTAGCGTTACACGGACAGAATTTCGACTTACACCCTTACAACATTTGCTAACATACCCTTATTATTAGGATTAAAATTAAAATTAAAATTAAAATTAAAATATAAATTATAAATATATTACGTATATAGATAGAGATATTGATGGATATTGGATGAAAAATTGATCATAATTCGTTGGGCTTTATAGGGAGTTTCAGTTTTTGGGGCTCCGCGACTCGCGGCCTTTTTGCTCTTCAAACTCCGCGAGTCGCGGAGTTTGTAATTACAGCTCACTCCATTTTGGCTCTTTGTTTACCGACGGTTTATTATATAAATATAATATAAATATAATTTATATAATTAATTATATATTATATTATATTATATTTATATACATAGTTAACTTGTAATTTTTAGTCCGTTGCGTCGAGCGTTGAGAGTTGACTCTGGTCCCGGTTCCGGATTTTCGAACGTCCTTGCGTACAATTTAATATCTTGTACTTTGCGTTTTGAATCTTGTACTCTTGTAATTTCGAGACATTTCTTATCAATAATTGGAACCTCTTTGATTGTATTTTGTACTTTTGAGCTTTTTGGTCGTTTGCGTCTTCAATTCGTCGAATCTGTCTTTTGTCTTCACCTTTTAATATTTAAACGTATATCACTTGTAAATAGAACATTTGCAACTAAAAGCTTGTCTTTCTTGGGGAATAATGCTATGAAATATATGTTCGTTTTTAGCATTATCAGAAAACTAAACTTTATCTGAGAATCAGATGAAGCCGCCGGCTTTATAAAGCCGTCGGCTTCGTGCTTATATCCGTGCAGTTTCTGGTTCTTTTTCAGATCTGTATGGTCATATTTCTGTAATGATATCTGAACTTTTTTGAATATGTTATGCTTTAATATACTTGATTGCCATGCTTAGTGATTAGATAACATGATTTTAGGGTTGATTAATACATAATCCAACGATCTATTATTCGATTCATGCTACTTGTTTAGATCTAGTCTATCAAACTTGTTAAATTGAATTGCATGCAACTAGGTTAAACAACATAATAGTGATAAACTTGTTTAATTTGAAATACGCTTATATAATAGAGTTTGATATTGTTAGGCTTAATCGAAGATCCTTTGTTTGGATATGTTTAATTAATGATTGCATGAAAACTTAGTAGTAATTGACTTTCAGCTAGTAACTTGAGTTAATCTACTTGATTTTTAATTGCTTATATAATTTGTAAGTCTATATGCATGTTGATCCGCATCATAAGGTTAATATGTATTATGTAATTGAATTGAACATGAAGAATTAAGATGTTAGTTATGCACATCACATACCTAGTATATGCTTTAAGTCCTGGTTATTGAATAATATGCAACACTTGTCTTAACCTATTTAGGAATAATAATTGGTCTATGATTATTATTTTGTCATGTGTTAATATAAGTCATGAAACTTGCCTAATACAAGTTATTTGTCCATGTAACTACTTTTATTTATAATTGTTCCTTTTAAATCTTTATTTCTCGCTTTATTATTTCATTGTTTTGTTTATCTTTAATCATCTCTTTCCTAAGAGATAAAAATCTAAAATCCTAAAAACACGTAAAAATCTATCTTTAATTCTTTAATAAGAATTAAACTATATAATAAAACAACTTATAACGCATCTACACTTTCTTGAGACGATAACCTAAAATACTACATCTGATCGGGTTTTGTTGCTCGTTAGGATGTTAAAAGTGAATTAAAAGGTTATATAAATTTAAAAGTTTGAAAAGGCAAATTAAGCACTGCACACTATTGCACATCAACTTTTTGGCGCCGCTGCCGAGGATCGCGGTAAATACGGAAATTGGATGTATTTTATTTATTGATAATTCTTGAAAACAGGTGATGACTGTCTTCCTTTAGGGGAGGGTTGCTGGGGTTCTGATTTGAAGGCTCCTGCTCGAACCTAGATGCTGACAGGTCACTTAAGTATTGAAAGATTTAATAGGCCGTTTATGTTTGATTATTCGTTGTTATGCGATAAAAGTTGTAATTTTAATATTTATATTTATAATTATGTCATTAATATTTATTATTATATTTATCAATTTAAATTATATTAATATATTAACATATTTCCAAAATATCCTCATAAACATAAAATTCATAATAAGAAAAGGAATTATAATAAATTTAAAATTGATTTATCTACATTCCTTTAAGTCTAAAACACTTCCTCCTAAAATATTTCTTTTTATGATTTTAGATCACATGAATACCCGATCCAAGAATCCTGTCTTAGAAGACATGTTACCAAATCCCGATATACTATTTAAACATTCTAAAGAGTCGAATATTGTTAGGAAATTAAACTTCGATGAGGGAACTACTTCTTATAGTCCATTATCTAGTACACCATCTAATCCTGATTCTAATTATTTGGCATCTCTTTTTGATTTAGACATTGAAATGGATACCGAAAGTTCAATGGAATCATTAATGAAAGCGGGTCGAGAAGGATTAGGTCATGCTATTACTCAGCCAACTATAAAAGAAAATTTTGACATTAAGGGTCCTATCTTTCACTTGCTTAAGGATAATCAATTTAGGGGTACTGAAAAAGAAGATGCTAATGCCCACATTCGAAATTTCAAGGATATTTGCAATCTGTTTAATATCTCTAATGTTGAAAGTAATGTAATTTATCTTCATTTATTTCCATGGTCGTTAAAAGATGAAGCTAAGGATTGGTTAAATTCATTGCCTGAAGGAGATATCACTAGTTGGGATACTATGGTTGAAAATTTTTTAACTCGTTTCTTTCCCACATCCAAAACTGTCACCCTTCAAACTGAAATTGCTAACTTTCATCAGAAAACTAATGAAACACTTTACTCTGCTTAGGTTAGATTTGGTCAAATGCTTAGGGGTTGTCCACAACATGGCTTAGATACATTAAAAAAGGTAACTACTTTCTATAAAGGTTGTGATATAGCTACGAGAAGAGAGATTGATACTTCTGCCGGAGGAAATATCATGAGTAAAACTGCCGAAGAAGCTGAAAAATTAATAATAAGTTAGTTGCTCACTCCCATGAATGGCACCAAGACTTAGACATTTCTCGTTCTATCAAATCCGTTAGTTATGATTCTGAAGATATGATTAAAGCTATGAATGCGCAGTTGGGTAATTTAGAATGCGCAGTTGGGTAATTTAGGAAGGTAATTTGAAAAGCTTACAAAAGAAATGCATATCATTAAAGTAGGTTGTGAAAAATGCTAAGGTCCTCATGCTACGAAAGATTGTGTTGCTAGTTTTACTATGGAGCAGGTTGAAAACGTCTCTTACGTGAATCAATATCAAGGAAATCTGAACTATCGTAATTATTATAATGCACCTTATCCTAATAATAATAAAAACCCACCTGGTTTCTTTTCGGTAAGAGCACCCTTCATTCCAAATTCGTCTCCTAATGCCCAATCCGAGGAAAAAAATCCAATCTTGAAGAAAGCATCCTAACTTTCATCAAGAATCAAAATGAAGCTAAAGATAACATAAAAGCTCAACTTTTCCAAGTGAAAAATAATCATCAAGCGTCCATTCAAAACTTAGAACGCAATGTTACTAAGTTATTCAAACTTGTTGAAGAAAAAGTTCCAGCTGAATATGAAAATTCTAAGGAGGTTCGTTTTGAAAAAAGTTAATATGGTTAGAGAAGTAAAAAGGGTTGAAACTTATGAACCTGGTTTAAGGTTCTTGTGGGAATATGAAATGGTAGAAGAAGATTATGATCAATAAATTAAGAAGTTAACTGCTGATGAAGAAGATAAGTCAAAAGATTCTAAAGTTCAAGGTCTTGATCGTGATGATGTTATTTTTTGGCATGCATTGTTTGATGAAGGAAAAGAAGGTAATGAGAAGGCTAGTGAGAATGATGAAGTTACTAGTGAAAAATCTGAGTGTGATACTAATGAAGATTGGTTAGCTGAAACTATGAAGCGACTAGAAGAAAGAAGAAAGGAAGGCTTTCGCCCTTTTTATTCATTCACTGTTGAGCCACTAGAACCATCTAAAACACCCGAATTTCCTGATATGTGTGCTGATCCCAGAGAATTCCAAATTCCTTGCTTAATTCGTGGACCCTTTCCTATCATTGGATTAGCCGAGACCGTATCTAGCATTAATGTGATGCCGTTTTTTGTCTACAATCGCTTAGGATTTGTGACGATTGCTCCAAATCCATATGGACGAACACGTCATTCATCGATTTCATTGTGAGGTATTTGACCTCTATATGATACGTTTTGTAAACATTGCATTCTTTTGAAAAGGCATACCATAAATGAATATTTAAATCAAAGGTTTTCGACATCTGATGATTTCTACATATAGACAATCACTGTAAATAATAGTTGATGTCGTAGCGTGGGGTTACGAAATATACTATATTTTTAATACGGAATGCTACAAAATTTAACAAGTTTTAATTAAATATTTACAAAATGGATATACCAAAACCTTGCTACAACACAATAGGCAGTGTACCTAGTCGCGGAGTAGTATAGTTTTTAGTAAGTCCGGTTCGTTCCACAGGGAGACGGGCTTATGAAACACTTATTTTTATATAATTATATTTGTACAAAATATATATAATTATATATAATAATATATAAAAGGAGAGTTTACCGTTTAATGACCGGTTTGTCGATTTTATATTTTAAGCGAAGCGTATAGTAAATGACGATATTTAAATAAATAACAATAATTAAAATGACAATAAATAAAAGTACGAGGAAATATGAAATAAAATATATTATGCTTATTTAAACTTCCGTAACCATGATGGTTGATGTGTTGATTTTAGTTTTATGCCCATGGGTTAATTGTCCTTTGTCCTAGATTATTTAATATGTCCGTCTGGTTTTTGTCCATAACAGTCCATCGGTCATAAATTTAAAGTGCGAGTGTCCTCGTCAATTTATTCTTATACCCGAAGTCAAATATTCCAACTAATTGGGGACTTAAACTGTAACAAGGTTTTAATATTTTGTTTAATAATTACACCAGGATATCGACTGCGTGTAACCAAAGATTTTAATACTTTGTTATCAATTATACCAAGTGTCCTTTGTACATAATTTCACCCCTGTTTTAATTATTCTAGTGGCTATTAATCCATTCCCGTGTCCGGTTAAATGAACGATTATTCGTACATATAAATACCCCGCCCATCGTGTCCGATTGAGTGTATATGGTAATTTATAGGGACGCCCAATTGTAAATCTTTATATTAACATTAACAAACTATCATTTAGTTAAACAAATATAAAGCCCATTAATAGCTCATAGTCTAATTTCCACAAGTGTCGTTCTTTTGTCCAAACCCCAATTATGGTACAAAGTCCAATTACCCAATTTTAGTAATTAGCCCAACATCATGATTACTTCGGCTCAAATAAGCATAATAATAACTTAGTTACGAGACATTAATTTAAAAAGGAGAACATAACTTACATTGAGTATTTATCGCGTAGCGTTACACGGACAGAATTTCGACTTCAAAAACCCGTAAAATAACCTTTACATAACCCGAAGTAATCTAATATAACACTAATCTATACTATATATACATATATATATTTATTTATATTATACTAGGGAGTATTATTATTATTATGTTGGTGTGTGTAAAAACGAACGAAAACTGGCAAATTTATAGACCAGGCCTGATTCTGATCCTCATGCGACTCGCATGGGAAATAGCCTTCTGGCCATGCGAGTCGCATGGCCACCCTGTACAGCTCACATTGATTTGTCTCATAGCTTGCCGACATAATATTAAATATAAATAAAATATAAATAATTTTAATAATTATTTATATATTATATTATATTTATATGCATAGTAGACTAGATATTTTTGGTCCGTTGCGTCGCGCGTTTCTTCTTGGCTCGGGTCCCGGTTCCGGATTTTCGGACGTCTTCGCGTATTATTTTATATCGTGTACTTTGCGTTCCGCAACTTGTACTCTTGTCATTTTTAGACGTTCTTCATCAATAATTTGAACCACTTTAATTGTATCTTGTACATTTGAGCATTTTGGACCTTTCCGTCTTCAATTCTTCGTTTTCGCCTTTTGTCTTCGCACTTATTAAATATAAACGAATATTACTTGAATATGGAACAATTACAACTAAAATCCTGTCTTTCTTGGGGGATAATGCTATGAAATATATGTTCCTTTTTAGCCTTATCAATATCCCCACACTTGAACGTTGCTTGTCCTCAAGCAATACAGTCTTGAAATAATATAATACATCACACGAATCACTTCTTTATTCTTCACACTTTGTACATCAGTGATTTTGATAGAGCGGTATAAACAATGATAGTAATGATAGAACCATGGTTAAAGGTGGGTGTGTCATCCACAGTTGCCTTGGGTTTAGGTCAACGACACTTACAATCAAATAGCCGATTTACTTTCGGTTTTCAAAGCAAAGTGCACATTTGAAAGGTGGTTTACAGTCCCACATGACTATAAAAATGTAGATCCTTAAGGAAATTGGATCTTTATGAAAACATTTGATCTTTTAAAAATTCAAGCTAGATTTTACCCTAGACAAGTTTTCTGATTTGATCCATCATCGGTGTTGCAAAATATATTTGTGGATCAATATTTTGGCTTAAAACTTTTAGGTTCGTGTAATCCACTGCTATCCCGGTATCGGAAGCACACATCCAGTTTACTTGTTCCGTATATTACCTTTCGGTAAACTACCGTCCGGTTGTAAAGGAAAGCGATGAACAAGAAACTGTTAAGGCAATGTCTAATGACATGCATTGGTTCATGGTCTAATTAACGTGTCGGATGCTAGAACTATCCTTGGTAGGAGCAATAGTAAAGATCATCCTTTGATTTTTCGGTCTGGCACAAGGTCCTGTCTTCGACCATGCTATGCAACCACCGTTCTTACGGTTGACACCCGATTTGGTTCAGGTGACCTAATGAATTCCAGGTGAATTCCTAGGATTTTACGTTCAATGGTAATGAACGCATTGAAAATGGGTTTTCAGAAAACAAATCGGTTTGTAATTTTTATCAAAATATTTTCTCGTTCAAGCTCGAGTTTAGATATCATCGAATTCCATGAGTTTGAATTCTCAATCTTTAAGGTCAATCTCAAGGATTGAGTAATATCAGGCTTAAAAGCTGATTTTTGATCTTTAAAGGAGATTATCCTTTCTGAGGATCTGATTCATTAGTCTTATCAAGCTAATTTGCACGGTGCCCCCCCATTGTACGAGATAAATCCTTCTCATGGTTAGGATAAATCTGACCACCTGGCGACCCTGTTTTATGCTGAGGTCCGTGGATTTCATGCTGATTTTAGTGTTGACTTTTCTAGATTTTTCGTCAATCTACAGCTGGTCTGGACGACAACTTCATGACCTAAATCAAGAAGCGCGTGTCTTTTTCGGAAGACTTTACTTCCTTTTAATGATGAAATTGATTCATCGTGTAGATCCATCTTTCATTACAGTAAATTGGGTAAAACAGTTAATTTAGTCCAAAACAAAAACACCTGCAATAACTTTACAGAAACATATGATAGGTAGTTTTTAATAACTTGGTATATTCTCCCCACACTTAGTTTCTTTCTTTGCCTTGTTATTTTCCTTTATTCCATTTTAAATGAATTCAAGCGTTTTGGGTTGTTTCTCAATTTATGTCCTTTTCTAGGTAACGATAATTTCGGTATTAACACCTAGTTTTCATCGTTCATAAATATGTATAAACATGATTTTAAATTTATTTAGTTGAAAATTTTTCAAATTTTCACAAAATTTGGCAAATAAACCAAGTGTAAACCCGAGAGAATTTATAACCCTTCCCCACACTTGAGATCATGCAATGCCCTCATTTGCATGAAATCGGACTCTAATTATAAATTCATGAGGGTGATTAGTGTAGAAAAGTGATTAAGAATACCTAGTTTGTACTTACAAAGCTCGTCGAATGATAGATGGCGCGCCTCATCGTTCCTTCCTTTTTGTTTTATCACACATGTTTTTCTTCAAAAATGGTTGCTTTTCTGAACTGTTTGCTAATTTTTTTTTTTGAAAATACATATTTTACCCTAACTTATCATGCATGGTTATTAACGAGTTATGCACTAACCCGAACCCCTATTTTAACGTTAAGTGGGGTTAGACTTCCCCACACTTAGGTGACGACATGTGAAGTCGGTGGAATAAGTTCCACGAATTAAAATAGTGAGCCAGTTATTTATATCTCGGGTGGTGTATAATATATCAATGGGTTTAAAGTTTAGACTCACCTGAACGTCACTACTTAATTCTTTTTTAAGTGTAGCTTTTAGTAAATGGATATGTCTATTTTCTGTTTCTTGGTCAAATGGATCGATATACACCGACATACATTCTATAGGGCGGACAATTCCTAATATTTTCTTCCTTTTATTCTCGGGATCAAAGTTTTCACCTCTATTACCTAATTGGGTGAAATCCGAAGTGTCATTATCTATTACAGCTCGTAGTTCATTTCCGGTGGATGACTCGTCTATTGAGAATATTGGGTTGGAAGGTTGTGGAATGGTGAAGTTCGGTTTGGCCTCTGGGGTAAAATTTTCAACGTTATCGTATTCCCAAGAGTACCAATTTGTCACCCTTACTTCTTCTTTATCCATTGATGGATCAATGATTTCGTCGGTAGAGGCTATTGTGTCGATATGTTGTGAAATTGGTAAGACTGAATAAAAAGTATCATCGGGATAGTTGGTGATTTCGGAGCTCTCGAATTCATCAAAATTCGATGATATGAGATTTTCTTGCACACGACTCTTCAGATCAACAGGTGTGTAGTCTGATAGAGTTTCAGCTTGCCGGTTTACAAACTCGCTCATTTGTTCATTTTGAGCATCGAGTTCTTCGAGTTTGATTTTCATATGATCTAAAGAATTTTCGGACACGTAATTTTCCTCGTCTTCTGGTTGTTGAGTTTCGATAAATTCTTGGGAATAATCCCAGTTTGAATTGCGTTCTTCGTAATCGCTCCATTCAGGTTCTGTGGGTACGTAATTTTCCATAGGAACATAATAGTAACATTCCCATGTTGAGTGATAATCTCCACAGATTTCACAACCAGTTATTGTTTCGTCGTTCGCGATCCAAGATTGACTGACCGAATTGTCATCAACACTCATTTGAGAGTATTGATTTAATTGATTTCGGAGTTCAAAAAGAGTTTCCAAGGCTTTGTTTTCAAATTTTTCCATTTTATTGCGATGGCCAAATTTTAGCTACAATGTGGTGCATTCACGAATTATCCTATTAGTTATAAAAAATAGAAAAACTTATCTAAGTTGTCCAATTAATAGACTTTTCTGATTTTTGCCCACGTTTCGAATAGCCAAAAGATGCAGCAGGTAGCCAGGACCCTTTAAATCGGAAGCCCACAACTAGCCACTAACAAATCCAACTATTACTACGAGCCAGAAAAATGTCAACGTCCATTAATTTAACCACTTAAATAATTTTTTCTTTCCGTTTGAGAATTAGATAAGAAGTAGAGAAAATTTCTAAGTCCTAGAAAACTAAAGCGTCGAGAAATAAGAAAGAAATAGATTGCGCGTCGAAAAGTGTCGAAAAAATAAAAAGGTAGAAAAAATAGGCGTCGAAAAATAAAAATAAGAAAATAAAACGTCGGAACTTAAAAGTCTAAAAAATAAATCTAAAAAGTTGTGCCTAAAGGTATTAAGGCTTAGAAGCAATTCTATAGGAAATCCGCAATTACTTAAAGGCACTAAAATCTATTTAAAACTAAAGCGAAAAACGGCGTCGCAAAATTCTAAAGCACCTAAATCTTAGTCTAAGGAATAAGCACTTAAGGGATTTTACGGCAATGCCTAAAAATTCTAGAAATAAAAATGAAACTACGGCAAAAACTAGACTTAAAACTAAGCACGAATGATAAAAATACAAAAATTACGCTAAAAATAAATAAAAGATACAAAATATAAAGGAAAATAAAAAGTTGATAAAATTATATATTTTTATAAAAATATTATTTTTATATTTATATTATAAAAGTATTAATTTTAAATAAAATAAAACTAATTATAAGTAATAATAACTAATTAAAAACTAAAATATAATAATAATAAATAGATTAGGGTTTATAATAATAATAATAATAAAATCCGTAATAAATGCGAAATTAGGGTAGAATGGTGGCCTGTCAGAAGACCTCATGCGACTCGCATGGGGTTCAGTTGAAATATCATGCGACTCGCATGGTGTTCGGATCCAGGCCAAAAGTTGGGCTGCTACAGTACCTTGGCCCGATTACTTATTATTATTTTTTTTTTCTGTTTTTCTATTTTTTAATTTTTCTGTTTTAAAATTTAATATAAAATATTTATATAGTTTAAATAAAAACTTATATTTTTATAAAACTAAAAATAGAAATATTTGATAATTTTGTAAATAAAAATCTTAAAAATATATATAAGTATATTTTTTTTTTTCGGTTTTAAAATTTTTTTTTTTTTTTTTTTTTTTTTTAGATTTTATATTGTTTTTCTAAAAATGTAAATAAATATTTCGCCGACTCCCCTGCAGCGGCGCCAAAAACTTGATGTCGTAGCGTGGGGTTACGAAATATACTATATTTTTAATACGGAATGCTACAAAATTTAACAAGTTTTAATTAAATATTTACAAAATGGATATACCAAAACCTTGCTACAACACAATAGGCAGTGTACCTAGTCGCGGAGTAGTATAGTTTTTAGTAAGTCCGGTTCGTTCCACAGGGAGACGGGCTTATGAAACACTTATTTTTATATAATTATATTTGTACAAAATATATATAATTATATATAATAATATATAAAAGGAGAGTTTACCGTTTAATGACCGGTTTGTCGATTTTATATTTTAAGCGAAGCGTATAGTAAATGACGATATTTAAATAAATAACAATAATTAAAATGACAATAAATAAAAGTACGAGGAAATATGAAATAAAATATATTATGCTTATTTAAACTTCCGTAACCATGATGGTTGACGTGTTGATTTTAGTTTTATGCCCATGGGTTAATTGTCCTTTGTCCTAGATTATTTAATATGTCCGTCTGGTTTTTGTCCATAACAGTCCATCGGTCATAAATTTAAAGTGCGAGTGTCCTCGTCAATTTATTCTTATACCCGAAGTCAAATATTCCAACTAATTGGGGACTTAAACTGTAACAAGGTTTTAATATTTTGTTTAATAATTACACCAGGATATCGACTGCGTGTAACCCAAGATTTTAATACTTTGTTATCAATTATACCAAGTGTCCTTTGTACATAATTTCACCCCTGTTTTAATTATTCTAGTGGCTATTAATCCATTCCCGTGTCCGGTTAAATGAACGATTATTCATACATATAAATACCCCGCCCATCGTGTCCGATTGAGTGTATATGGTAATTTATAGGGACGCCCAATTGTAAATCTTTATATTAACATTAACAAACTATCATTTAGTTAAACAAATATAAAGCCCATTAATAGCTCATAGTCTAATTTCCACAAGTGTCGTTCTTTTGTCCAAACCCCAATTATGGTACAAAGTCCAATTACCCAATTTTAGTAATTAGCCCAACATCATGATTACTTCGGCTCAAATAAGCATAATAATAACTTAGTTACGAGACATTAATTTAAAAAGGAGAACATAACTTACATTGAGTATTTATCGCGTAGCGTTACACGGACAGAATTTCGACTTCAAAAACCCGTAAAATAACCTTTACATAACCCGAACTAATCTAATATAACACTAATCTATACTATATATACATATATATATTTATTTATATTATACTAGGGAGTATTATTATTATTATGTTGGTGTGTGTAAAAACGAACGAAAACTGGCAAATTTATAGACTAGGCCTGATTCTGATCCTCATGCGACTCGCATGGGAAATAGCCTTCTGGCCATGCGAGTCGCATGGCCACCCTGGACAGCTCACATTGATTTGTCTCATAGCTTGCCGACATAATATTAAATATAAATAAAATATAAATAATTTTAATAATTATTTATATATTATATTATATTTATATGCATAGTAGACTAGATATTTTTGGTCCGTTGCGTCGCGCGTTTCTTCTTGGCTCGGGTCCCGGTTCCGGATTTTCGGACGTCTTCGCGTATTATTTTATATCGTGTACTTTGCGTTCCGCAACTTGTACTCTTGTCATTTTTAGACGTTCTTCATCAATAATTTGAACCACTTTAATTGTATCTTGTACATTTGAGCATTTTGGACCTTTCCGTCTTCAATTCTTCGTTTTCGCCTTTTGTCTTCGCACTTATTAAATATAAACGAATATTACTTGAATATGGAACAATTACAACTAAAATCCTGTCTTTCTTGGGGGATAATGCTATGAAATATATGTTCCTTTTTAGCCTTATCAATAGTTTACAATAGTACTTCCGTTGACAATGCAGTCAAAATAAGATACATGGTGATGATTTGGTGAATGCAACGTTTCCTTGAAAAATATGCCATGTACGACTCCATGCACATAGCTTTTCTAACATATAAGCAAACAGCGGAAGACTTCTAGGAAACCTGAGAATAAACATGCTAACAAGTGTCAATACAAAGGTTGGTGAGTTCATAGTTTTAGTGTTTCGCATAATCTGTATATAAAAGTGGATCACAATATTTCAGTTGTTTCATCCAGAAACATTTATCAAAAGTTTGTCAATAGATTCTACGTAATAGAGCACCCTGGTAACTAAGCTTTAACGTTATAATGATAAATACCCCATTCGTTTTAATACACGCAAACCAACGTGTCCTAAACTCAAATAACACACATCCGTTAAAAGGCTAGCGCTCTAGCTCGGACGGGGATGTCAAGCCCTATGGATCCATATACTGTTATTCGCGCCCACCAGTCCATATTCTATGTACTGGCAGCTACTAGTTACCAAAGCTAAGGGATTTTTGGTTCAAACTCAGTGTAGAATTAAGTATGTACTTGTATCCATTGCGTTTAAAATAAATTGCATGTATTCTCAGCCCAAAAATATATATTGCAAAAGCAATTAAAAAGGGAGCAATGAAACTCACACATATAAATATTGTATATCGGTTAATAAAGCATTTGCATGTATTCTCAGCCCAAAAATGTAGAGAGTAAAATGGATCTTATGAAACTCACTCAAATCAGTTTTAGTTTTTGTATTCATTTTATAAAACAGCGCATGTATTCTCAGCCCAAATATATGTATAAAAAGGGATCAATGAACTCACCTTAGCAGCATATATAGTCGTTCACCAAAATGTGACCGAAACTCGGATTACCAAATAACCGTAGATCTCAACGTATCAGTATTGAGATTCAATATTGTAGGAAAGTACGTAGACGTAACGGAGATGATAAACACTAGGTTTGATTCACAAATATACCCCCGAACATTACCCATAACCTCCTTGGCAATAACCCATAATTTCCTTAGCTTTATCCCGCTCGAAAACTCATTTTGAAAGTGACACGCTCATAACCTCGTCGTAGTATTTTATGTATAATATTACTAATAATAACAAGATTAATAATATTATTAATCTTAATAATAATAATAATAATAATAATAATAATAATAATAATAATAATAATAATAATAATAATAATAATAATAATAATAAATATAAATATAACTAATAATACGGAGGAAGAATGAAGAATGAATAAAAAAAATCAGAGAAACGCTCGAATTTATAGATGTGGCCTGTCCCCCTTAGCCATGCGATCGCATGACTTTGATGGGTTATTCCCATGCGATCGCATGGGACCAATTTCCAGCTCACATATGTTTTGTACACTAGTTCGTCGACATATTATTATATTAATATAATATATTTAATTTATATAATTAATTATATATTATATTAAATTCACGTGCACAGTTGATTTGTAAATTTTGTTCCGATAAGTCGTACATCATCACGCGACTTATGTCCCGGTTCCCATTTTTCGAGTGTCCCTTCATACGCTGAGAAAACTTGTAATTTACATTTTGGGACACGTACCTTTGTCAAAATATAGCCTTAAATTATCCCTAAATTATATCACTCAAAGTATATCTTAAACTTTCGAGTGTTTTGGTCATTTACTTCTATAAATTATCGCCTCGTTATATATACATATACATGTACACATTTTCATTTTAAATAGTGTTTTACTGTAGCAATTCACTGTAGCAAATAGTGATTTTTGAAAACACTGTATCATTTTGGGTACTGTAGCAATTTGAAAACACTGCAGCAAATTAGTGTTTTACTGGTTCATCTTAAACGCTTTAGTTAACTTATCTAAATATCAATCGAATCAATAAATGAATGTTACTATCGTTTACTAAATAACTTAAAATTATATATATGTATATATCTTTTTAATATACATAAATCAGTTTTTAAATACACATTGAAAGTTATTTATAAATAAATTTTAATAATAAATATTTCAACTTATCATATATATTCAAATAGATATTTAAACAATAAGTTTAATGTACGGTATCAAATAATTAATACATTGTTACCTTTTCAAGTTATTGTATATATGTATCTATTTACATATAATTGTTCGCGAATCGTCGAAAACAACTGAAGGGTATTTAAATATATAAAAGTAGTTTAAAAATTTTGAGATTCAGTTTTACAGACTTTTCTTATCGTATCGGAAATGTTAATCATACAAAGATTAAGTTTAAATTTGGTCAGAAATTTCCGGGTCATCACAGGATTGCCATCTTTGGAACCTATCCAAGGGATTGTTTGCTTTACCGATAGCCGTTTACAAAAGCCGTTGGGGATTGTTAAAGAAGTTGAAATCATTGTTGGTTATGCTTTTTATAAAATTGATTTTGTGGTTATGGACATGGAACAAGATCATATAACTCCTCCAATTTTAGGATCGCAGTTTTTAGCTACCGCTCGTGCTACGATTAACTATGAAAATAATACTTTGATCATTCGTTACGGTGCTCTTGTTGAATCTCTTCCGCTAATGCCTAGAACTAGAGTTCCACGAACAAATTTGAAAATGGATAGAGTTGATCAAGAGGATGATGATGAGCTCACAGTTGATAAAATAGTGACGGAATTCATAAAAGAACAATATAAGATTAGTGCTGAAGTGAGGAAGCAAATTCATGGGTTAAATGTTAAATTTGAAATGTCACTCCGTACAGGTCTTAACACCACATTGAATTTCTTAAAGCAAATTAAGATGTTAAATGAGATTGAGAAGAACAAGTGTGGGGAGAATAAGCCTAAGGAGTGATCCCGATGGAAGGATGAGTTGGGAAACTGACTCTATAATCAAAACTACTTATCCCTATATGTTTATTAGGATTATGTTTCTATGTATTTCATTCTTTTCTGTTTAATTATGAATGTAAGAGCAATATAGCTCTGAAGTGCTAAATGTTTAAGTGTTAAAGTGATAAAGTTATTAATAAAGTATTATGTTTGTATTATATCTTGCAGTGTTTAACAAAATCTTGTCAAGTTGCTTATATTGAATTCAAAGAAATCCGCAAAGTGTTCCACAATCATTCTATGATCCTACAATCAAGTAACATCACTATTTCCCTTATTTCAATTATGTCTTTCATTTATTACTATATTTATTATTTTAAATGCAATGAGGACATTGCATAATCTAAGTGTGAGGAGGGAAGTGATTAATCACTTAAAAGTTTAAAAAGGTACAATTTTCCCGAAAATTTGAAAGTAATTACAAAAAAGGGTACAATTTAAATTTTTGAGAAGTATAAATTCTTAGTTAAACTTATGTCTTTTTGCAAACTTAATCTTAAAATAATAATAAAACTACTCTCAATTTCGAGATCGGATTACTTGTTTAAGATAGGAAGTAAAAGCCAAAAATTGTTAAACGATTTCAAACTTATAGCCACTACCATAAGGCATAATAAGCATGGACCACTGAGGCAGCAAAAGAGTCCCTAAATAAGGGCCAACATAGAAAAATTGCCAAGTGTAAAGAAAATACTAAGCATGAAAGCAAAAGAAATGAAAAGTAAAAGATCCCAATGAAGGCCAACTAAAGAAAAGAGTTCCAATAAGAACCACACACTTATAAATTCTAGTTAGAAAACAAAAGAGTTCAATGATGACCAAATTGTATAAATCGGATTTTATAAATATTAGGATCTCTTGTATTCTTTGGTCTGGTTCAGACTAGTTGTTCTAATAATAATAAAAATCTAACTTTTAATTGGACATATTTTTGACTTTGTAATTTTACTTCAACTCTATACCCATTTAAAATAATATAATTTATAAAGTTTACTTGAGGACAACTAAAGGTTCAAGTGTGGGGAATTTGGTAACTTCTAAATTATTCAGAATTTTGATAACATATTAAGGAGTTATCTTAGTATTTTAAAGTCATTTTAATTCTAAAACACACTAAAATAGGCAAAAGGGAGAAAAAGGTAAGTCTAATGATTCTATTGAAGTTATGTGTCAAACAAGATCAAAAACAGGTAAAAAACTGCAGAAAAGACTACGAAGCCGCCGGCTTGGGGATGAATATTCCAGAATGTTCCAGAATTGATCGCAGAATTTGATAAACTTGTTGACCAAGCAAATGCAGTTAAAGCTGCTGGCTTCGCACAAAAGCTTCCGGTCTAATTTACACAGTTTTAACAACTTGCCGACTGAGTTCAAGTAAAAATAGAAACGAAATCAAAAAGATTTCTGGATCTTTGAAGCCGCCAGCCTAAAAACAAAGCCGCCGGCTTGACTAAGACGGTTACGCGTCTATGTTCTTGGTGGATCAAGTTAAACTTGCCGAAGGAGTCACCAACCATCGGAAGCCGCCGACTTCTCAATGAAGCCGCTGGCTTGACCACCAAATCTAAAAAGTATAAATAGGGGCCTCCTGTTTCAGTTTTCAATAGACCTTGAAGACACCTTCAATACTTAGATATCAGTTTTGTTTTTCTTTTAGGGTTTTCTCTAAAACCCTTAGATTAGGTTTTACTTTTCATTGTAATCAAGATTATCAAAGTTAATTCAAGTTCTTTTCATCTACCTTTTTAATGTATGATTCTATCTTTATTTTATCATTTAATCTATTTTATTTACTTTAATTGTTTCAGTTCGTCTTCCACTATGAACTAAACGTTCGTAGTGGTACTTGGATGAAAACTAAACTTTTTCTGAGAATCAGATGAAGCCGCCGGCTTTACTGAGACAAAGTCGCCGGCTTCGTGCTTATATCCGTACAGTTTCTGGTTCTTTTCCAGATCTGTATGGTCGAGTTTCTGTAATGATATTTGAACTGTTTTGAATCTGTTATGCTTTAATATACTTGATTGTCATGCTTAATGATTAGATAACATGATTTTAGGGTTGATTAATATTTAATCCAACGATCTATTATTCGATTCATGCTACTTGTCTAGATCTAGTCCATCAAACTTGTTAAATTGAATTGCATGCAACTATGTTAAACAACATAATAGTGATAAACTTGTTTAATTTGAAATACGCTTATATAATAGAGTTTGATATTGTTGGGCTTAATCGAAGATTCTTTGTTTGGATACATTTAATTAATGATTGCATGAAAACTTAGTAGTAATTGACTTTCAGCTAGTAACTTGAGTTGATCTACTTGGTGTTTAATAGCTTATATAATTTGTCAGTGTATTTGTATGTTGATCCGCATCATAAGGTTAATATGTATTATGTAACTATATTGAACATGAAGAATTAAGATGTTAGTTATGCACATCACACACCTAGCATATGCTTTAAGTCCTGGTTATTGAATAATATGCAACACTTGTCTTAACCTATTTAGGAATAATAATTGGTATATGATAATTATATTGCCATATGTATATATATATATATATATATATATATATATATATATATATATATATATATATATATATATATATATATATATAAGTCATGAAACTTGCCTAATATGATTCTCGTACAAGTTATTTGTCCATGTAACTACTTTTATTTATAATTGTTCCTTTTAAATCTTTATTTCTCGCTTTATTATTTTATTGTTTTGTTTATCTTTAATCATCTCTTTCCTAAGAGATAAAAATCCAAAATCCTAAAAACACATAAAAATCTATCTTTAATTCTTTAATAAGAATTAAACTATATAATAAAACAACTTAGAACACATCTACGCTCTCTTGGGACGATAACCTAAAATACTACATCTGATCGGGTTTTGTTGCTCGTTAGGGTGTTAAAAGTGAATTAAAAGGTTATATAAATTTAAAAGTTTGAAAAGGCAAATTAAGCACTGCACACTTTTGCACATCAATATACTTATCTTTACACAACAACGAGCAAGATCAAATACAGAAAATTAATCATAATAAATCAAAGTTTAATCGCTATCATTGAATAAACATCGAAATTGCATGATTGACTTAAACCGAAAAACTTTGGTTGATCACGAGGAGATTGAGCATGATCTCTCATGCCTATGGATCACCAAAAAATGGCTCACTGGGTTAGGGTTTACACACACCTCTTAAATCCTCATTGCAACACATAAACTGTATATATAGGCTCGCACTACACATTCGTACGAATGAGCCTCATTCATGTAGCTGATCAGTTTCACAAGTTTATTATTTTTAGGTGTACAACATAATAATAATCACTCCTAATCTAATCGCCCAGTGACAACCAAACAAAATATGCTTCAACAACGAGCTTTTGGTGCTTTTTAAACGGCCAAAACAAGTAAGTCACTTGCAAGCATGAAGAATCAAAAGATATCAATGAATGTGTCTGACTAAGCAACGAAAAGCGCTAGCACAGTGAGAACTATCCCTTTTAGGAATTTGATTTATTAATGAGAAAAATATTTGATTTGCACCCGTCGACTAAACCCTTCTTCATGCGATTGGTGTTGGGATTAACCACGTAAAATCCTTGTGTTATTATGCTTTATTATCGTCTTGCTTGTGAGTATCTGTTTGTTGTGAGTTTGTGATTGTCATCAATCACATGTCTTATTTGGAGTTCATGATTCCTAACAAGTCTTCTCTTACATAAAATCTAATGATGATGAAGTAGGCTAAGTAAATTAGAACGCTCTCTCCTCATATGGAGTTCCGAACTCAAAGCAATTGTTGAGTGAACTATATCTTCTTTGTGTTAGTTAACCTAAGCCGCACCTTTACTGGCGGGATGGGGCTCGACCTCCAAATCGTAGGTGAGATAGTCGAGTTAGGCGGATTTAGTTGTGATATTAAATTTTTAAGAATTAATAATAAGTGTGTAAGAATCATCTCGCATTTATCATGTTTATACTTTAAACTCTATTGGATATATGTTATTGTCACATTAAAACAAAATTTTAAAATTATCTTCTGTACCATGAAATAAGATTTAAAAGTTTATTATTACTCAATTTTCAATAGAATTATACATCAATAATTCGATATATTATGAAAAATTCTCATGACTATAATCCTTATTAGTACGTACTCCACGTCAATTGAAAAAAAAAAACATCGCTGGTCGTTAAAATGAGGAGATCTACCCTACGGAGATTAACCCTTCTTGAAGACAAGGAAACATATATAGTTGGACTCACCAACCTCTTCTCAAAGGACATAAATTTTTCTATTCATTTTTAAATATGAATCACCAATTAAATTTACATGTGTAGAGAGATGGGAGAAATTTTTTTTTCCTTCCAAAAATACATATTATATTATATATAAAATAAATAGATCCGGAGATCTAGCAGGGTTACAATTGGTCCAGACTTTCCAACGGAATCTGTAAAATACAAGGCGCGTTCAAACAGAACCGCAACTAAGTGAATGGCCATATATTACATCAAATTGTGACCTATACAATAGTGTACAAACAACATCGGATAAAAACAACAATCCGAAACACCGAACTAAATCTAGAAACGTAACAATCAGCCAGAAAACCAGACCAAAAAAGCTTCCAATCCCAAGTCGTAGTCAGCAAAGCAGACCACGCTCCACGAACCCCCAGAGAACCACACCCAACTCAGCACTGAAAACCAATCAAAAAGCCACCCGCCGGGAAGCCCAAGAATACCCGCCTCGAGACCGCAACCAAAGAACCGAAGAAAATCCCACGTCAGCCGGCAACACCAAGGAAACCTAGAACGATCCACTTGGAACCCTAGCCCGTTGAAACCTAACCTACGGAAAAAGGATAAACAACCAAGAGAAAACCCCGACAAACAAATTTATTGGCGCTCAACAATAAGTCGCTGATGCGGCAACAACGCGAGATCCATTCCAAACAGAACCCCGCGACTAGGAAGATGGAACGAGTGGTTAAGTGACAAGGAAAACAACAATGGAAGAAAGGAGAACCGCAAACGGTGTTAACAACATTAAATCTGACAGGCTGGTCATGACTCTTGCCAGCCCGCTGCCACCAAGACACCACCACAAGACTGGGGAAAAGGGAGAGTGTGACTACCCGGGAATTTCCGACCAAATTTAAACTTAATCTTTATATGATTTCGACACGATGAGCTAAGTCTGTAATGTTGAGTCACAAAAATTTTGAACTGTTTACATGGATTCAATTGACCTTTGACTTTGCCCGACGATTCACGAACAATCGATTTGTAAATAAATATGTGTATATATATATATATATATATATATATATATATATATATATATACATATATATATATATATATATATACCTATATATATATATACATATATATATATACATATATATATATATATATATATATATATATATATATATATATATATATATATATATATATATATATATATATATATATATATACACATATATATATATATATAATTTGAAATTATAAAGTATAATTAAATATGAAATAAAATAATTAAGTGTAATTTAAAAATGAAATTATATTTAAATATATATGATTATTATATTGTATTATTTATAAAATGTAAACATTCAATAAAAGGTATTATATTATATAATATATTATACAAGAACTATATATAAATGTATATGGATTCTATAACTAACTATTATTATATATACACTGAATTATATATAAGAAGTATAAAATTATATGTTATTGTATATAGATATAATTATCAAATGATACATAATTTATAATAGGTAATATTGAAATATTAAATTTAAATACAAGTTACAATATAATTATCATGATATTATTACATTCATTATCATCATTATATATTAATATTTGCAGCAATATCAAGTATTGTTAATGTTATTAGATATGAATTTAGATACATATAACTTGTTATAGTAATATTATAATTATTATTAACTTTAACATTTAAAAAAAATTATTATACTTATTATTGTTATCATTAATAATATTATTATCATTTTAAATTAACATTTTTGATTAAAAGTATTATTATCATTATCGTTATTATCTTTATTCTTATTCTTATTATTATTTTAATTTTATTATTATCTCAATTATTATTACTATTAATATTTTATTTTTATAATATTAAAGGTATTATTAATATTATTTGTATTTATAATTATATCAAATGTAACCAATATATATATGATCACACGTATCTGTTGTACAATCCAATCAGATATATTTTCGAATATAAATACAGCTTATATACAGATATATATATATATATTAGGAAATCTATATTATTATTTATTATTATTATTATTATTATTATTATTATTATTATTATTAATATAATTATTAATTATATAATTCAATAAAAATCGTACAATCGGTTGCATATATCTTTCATGCTATTGCAAATTTTGTTCTTGTCTCTTAAATGTGGTACAAAATCAGATTCAATCACACCAAGATAGAATTCTGTTAGCTTTCATAGTCACACTTTATTTATTTTTTATTTTTTATTTTCTCCTGATCGAATAGTTAAAGTCAAAATCTTGTTACACGTCCATATCAGTTCTTAATACAAACAAATCGAGTGTAACATCGTTGAAAGCTTCAATTAATCATTACAACTTATATATGTAATTACCTGTTACTGCAATTGAAAAGAAAACAAAATACATTTTAAATAAACACGACGGGCTCTGTTATTGAACAATTTTTTATCATAAATCGATTTTGAACAAATTTTCAAAATGTAAAAATTGTGTTCTGTTAGGAATCTACCATGGAAACTATCTGCAAAGTTCCATTTTTCAATTGTTAATATCGAGTAAGAATTCTTGGGTCAAAGTTTAAGTTTCAAAAAGTCAACCTTTGTTCTTCAATCGAATTCGAGATTTCTGTTATGTTTCAGGTCAAATTGAGGATTTGTAAAGTTTACATGAAGGTTTTCTAAACTACTTCATGTTATAACTATAGCTTAAAACGTTCTTTAATTCGTAATCACAATTTTTTTTTTCTTTCCTAATAGCGATGCCAGCAGGTCTGGTTCTTTTTATTTTATTTTTTGTATTTTTTCGTTTTCTATTATGGCAAACACAAAATAATGATTAGTTTTAATTATCTCGAGGAATCTAAAACATTGAATTTTTTTTGGAGTAATCGGGTCATTCAAAATTATGATAAGAGGAAGTAGAAGATGGGACAGAAGGGACGGTTTATATTTATATTAAGGGGTTTAATTTCAGAAAAAGCACAAATGGCTCGATGGTTAAGATGTTTGTCGGGTGAGCGGGAGGTCGCGGGTTCGAGTCCCGTCTCAGACGTTTTATTTTCATAAAAGCTTTGAGGTAGTCTTTTTTTTTTTTTTAAAAGATCATTAGTTTTATTGTTATTATTATTATGTTATTAATATTACTAATTAATATTATTATTATTGTTGTTAGTTTTACTCTTGTTAAATATTATAGATAAAAACCATTATTATGATCAACATTATTATTACTAATATTACAATCATTATCATTATTAGTATTATCACTAAATAATATTTTTATTATCGTTATTATTAATTTTATAAGTATACTATTAAAATGAGTATTACTAATACTAGGATTAGAATTACAAATTTATGTTATAGAAACTTGGCCAATTAAACGCGAAGATTATGATTATGATTAGGATTATTATTATTGTTATTATAAAAACAATACAAGTTGTTATTATTTTTCACCAATACTAGTATTAATATCACTTTTGTAATTATTAGTTTTACTATTATTATTATTATTATTATTATTATTATTAACATAAGTATCAATTTTAACAATATCGTTATTATTATTATTAGTACTATTGATATTAAGAAAGTTATTATTATCAGTAAGCCATTATTATCAAAACTATCATTTGGTTACAAATAACTATTTTGTATCTAAATTATACTTAATACATATATTATAGTTATATTAATAACTTATGAAACATAATAACAATAATTATATAAATACTTATATATATAACAAATAATGATATCTTTTTATACAATACTAACCATATATATATATATATAGATATATTAATATAACTAAATATATATGATATTAAGCAATTTGAATATATGCACAAACTAAATAAGAATAATATATAATTTAAGATAAAACATAAAATTTTTCGATTTGATTATATGTATTAATATATACATACAAATGATATAGGTTCATGAATCCGAGGCCAACCCTGCATTGTTCAATATAGTCATATGTATTTTTACTACAAAATACATTAGGTGAGTTTCATTTTCCTTTTTACCCTTTATATTTTTGGGCTGAGGATACATGCGCAATTTTTATAAATGTTTTACGAAATAGACACAAGTAATTGAAACTACATTATATGGTTGAATTATCGAAATCGAATATGCCCTTTTTATTAAGTCTGGTAATCTAAGAATTTGGAAACCGATCTCCAAATTGACGCGAATCCTAAAGATAGATCTATCGGGCCCAACAAGCCCTATCCAAAGTACCGGATGCTTTAGTACTTCGAAATTTATATCATGTTCGAAGGAGGATCCTGGAATGATGGGGATATTCTAATATGCATATTGTGAATGTCGGTTACCAGGTGTTCAATCCATATGAATGATTATTTTTGTCTCTATGCATGGGACGTATATTTATGAGAAATGAAAATCTTGTGGTCTATTAAAATGATGGAAATGTTTATTTATGTTAAACTAATGAACTCACCAACCTTTTGGTTGACACTTGAAAGCATGTTTATTCTCAGGCATGAAAGAAATCTTCCGATGTGCATTAGCTCATTTTAAGGATATTACTTGGAGTCATTCATGACATATTTCAAAAGACGTTGCATTCGAGTCATTGAAGTTCATTAGAGATTATTAAGTAAATGACGGATTAGGTCATTTATAGATGGATATTATGAAATGGTATGCATACCTGTCAACTTTCGATGTAATGAAAGTTTGTCTTTTAAAAACGAATGCAATGTTTGTAAAATGTATCATTTAGAGGTCAACTACCTCGCGATGTAATCAACTATTATGAATCGTTTATAATCAATATGGACTTCGTCCGGATGGATTAGGACGGGGCGTTACAGTTGGTATCAAAGCGGTGGTCTTAGCGAACCAGGTCTCGCATTAGTATGTCTAACTGATAAGTCGTTAGGATGCATTAGTGAGTCTGGACTTCGACCGTATCTGCATGTCAAAAGTTTTGCTTATCATTTCGTGTCAAAAATTACCTGCTTATCATTCTTAGAGAATCACTTGCTTATCATCCTTAGTCTAGACACATCTTATTGCATTAATTGCCTGATTAGTGTATAGACAAAATTCATATCTTAGCATATCTGCTAATTCATATCTTAGCGTATCTGTTATTGTTACCTTTACCTGACAGCTTCCGTAGATTCCTCCGTAACTTATGGGATCTTAGTATTATATATGCATATGTAAATTATGTATTGCAGGGTACTAATCTATATCATATAATCTATTTCTTATAAAAAATCCTTCATCTGATCGTACGAGATAAATCCCTCAGCCAGTTCGAGTCCCTCAGATTCCGATAGTTATTCCGATATGGATATTCACCTAAGCTCCGAAAGCAGTGTAAATGAAATGGATCAACCAAACTAGTCATCTTCAATTCTGGATGAATTGAGGATGAGTTCGTAGTCGACTTAACCAATGGAAACGAGAAGAAGACGATACTTTCCATCAACCAAATTTCCTTCTCGGCGATGAACCTGAAGCACTTACCGGCAAACCTATCCGAAACACCATTTTCAGCCTCATTTCTAGAGTAGTTCGACACGATTATATTCTATCCACAATTCTAAACCTTATTCATCCACTCGTTCCAACCGACATTCATTCCAGAATAATGGAAGAAGTTAACGAGCTCCACGCTCGAGTAATAAATTTGGAGAATATGATGCAAAACGTACCAGCTTCAACAACATCGGCACCAGTACCACCAATAACATAAGCCTCAACATCACACGCCTCAATATCACCATCTGTACTTCAAGTATGATCATCATTCTACGTATTGTTCTACCTCATTTATTTTTGTTCGACATGGCAATTATGTAATCTCTAAAGTTTTAGAGAATATTCATTCTAGTTTTAACCGAAAATCAAATGAGTTTAATATCATATTCACTCATTAAATCCATAATTACATCTGAAGAAAATATATATTTATATATGTTTTCAAAAAGATTGTAATTAAAAATTCTTTTGTACAAATTGTTAATGGTGAAAATATTTTAACGGGTAGGTAATACCCGAGGAATATTTAAATTTCACATTAATAAATTACACTGTACATTCTTCGAATCTGATTCAACAGTCATTTACTATTCTACTTACATCCACCGATATACAAATCCGTTCACCACAGAATAACCATTTTCATTCAATTTCATATTTGGATTTTGACCTATCAGAATCCAACAAGTGGCATAGTGAAGAAAACATTTGACAAAATAAAATTTGTTAGAAACAAACAAATTAACTATGAGAAATTTTGTTAAGAATCCACACTAACTGTTCCTAGCTAATTGTTCCTAGCTAACTGATTACATTTTATTTATCGCAATTTAATTATCGTAATTTACATTCTCGCAATTTTATTTATCGTCATTTAATTTCTGTTATTTACTTTACGCACTTTATTTATCGTCATTTAATTTCTGTCTTTATTTTACGCACTTTAAATATCGGGACACGTATACAAGGTTTTGACATATCATATCGACGCATTTATATATATTATTTGGAATAACCATAGACACTCTATATGCAGTAATGATCGAGTTCTCTATACAGGGTTGAGGTTGATTCTACAATAATATATATAATTTGAGTTGTGATCGAGTCTGAGACATGTACACGGGTCACGATACGTATTAATTCGAATATTATATATATAATTATGTATGAATTATTGAATTGCTAACTGTGGACTATCAACTGAGGACTACCAACATTGGACAATTAAAATGAATTAAAATATTGATTATAACATATGAAACTAAATAATTCTTCAAGTTTGCCACTTGATTTTATCTTAAGCCTCATTTGTATCTTGACGATTACAATCTGCGTTCAAACCTTTCATGATTCTTGAAAACACTTCAGTCGAGAAGACGAACCAACCGCACTTCATCTACGTAAGAAGAGATTGATGCATATAGTTATGCACTTGAAAACACTCGAAACCTGTGTAAATATTTAAACATAGCTGTGTTATTTCCTTTAGTGTAATTATTACCCAAAATAACTTGGTAATTCCTTTCAAAGTAGCAAATTTTGTCACAGCTCCAGCAAGTCAACTTCGACTTTACGTTCGAAACAACCTTATTATCACCTTAATTTATATGTATGCTCTTTTATTGTTACCGGGGAACCTTTTATATTCCACGACATTATCAGCAGATGTACCAGCAACTCCGTTGATCTTTGATTTTCCGAAAATCATTATATTCATTGAAACCCTATCATATACTCATCCGCATCTTGTAACGAGTATTGCCATACCAATTACCGGGAATCAGCAATTAGTATTTTGAATCTCGCAACCATTCTACAACAACAGTTATATGTATATATATAACATGTATCTCTTAAAATCATGATCTTCACTTCTGAAATTTTGAACAACACCCAGTTTACAAATCAGTTCTCTGAATGTTAGGAGGTACTGATGAAATAACTAAAACTGTACACGACCTTAATCGTCAAAGATATAAAGATAAAGAATAGTATATTGGCAAAGCTCAGAAAAGTTAGAACTGGAAATCGGATTGAGCAAACCATGAAGGAGACTCTGAACAAATTACAAGGACTAAACTTGTACATAAAGAATCCAGATGATTCTGTTTCTGATGAAATCTTTAGCGAATACCTTACTCCTTAACCACTCTAAATCATCGTGAATGAATTTCTTCATCACAATTTGATTCTGAAATCCTAAGATATCATCGTACCTTTCTTTATTAATATCTTCAATATTTCTGAAGATATCTTCATAAATATTCTCGTTCGATATTAATTATCTCTCTGCGCTATCCGTATTGTATCATAAAAGGAAACTATTTTAGTTTCTATATTCTGCGAACCTTCGAATTTCAAATATAAATGTTTTTGAAGTAGTGTTGGAAACTGATGCATGAGTTAGTATAATATAATGACACTTGATCAACGTGATTATATTATAGTAATTCATGCTGAGTTTCTAATGAAACGCGATGATTCACAGAACATACCATCATCATGTGCCATTTACACGACTCTTACATTCTATCTAATCTCTAAACATATCAAGAAAATATTTTTCTTGATGATTCGGTCTCTTCCGGGATATTCTGGTAATTTAACAAATCAAATTTGTGCCATTACGATTCCCTTCTTAGAATATTAACTATGTTCATTTCAAAATTCATACTTACAAATTCTGGACCATTACTCGCTTTACTAGAGATCGAGAGGAGAATAAAAAGGCAAAGAGATTCGAAATATAAGAGAAAATATAAAGCCCAATAATAACACGGAGGTTACAAACCGTGGATATTAATACGAATAGCAATATAAAGACGCGGTAGAATTAAGAATAGTATCACCCCAAGGTAATAGTAGAAGTAGCTAGATTCTTCTGGTGGAAGATTAAAAAGAAGGATGACAGAAATGATAATCAGGAAAATATCAAGGATTTGAACTGGATGAAGCATTTTCACAATCTTTTAGAAGTAAGAATTAAGAATGAAAGTATAGGAATGGTAAGAATAATGGAACCAAAGAGCTTAATTTATAAAGGAAATATCAGACAGAGTAATCGAGGCAGATCACCGTATTTAATTATAGAGATCTTAACTTCCTTACTCGCAGAAGAATTAAATCTTTTAGATTTCAAAGATTTTCTTTAAATCCCTTAAATTCCGGATTTCAACCAAGACGACGTCAAAAGTTAAGACGAACCTTATTTTCTAAATTCAACTCTGACTACGTTAAAAGTCAAGAAAAACTTTATTTTCCTCAGTTCACTATTCTGTGATAACTTCACTCGTACTCTTCGAATAATCGACTTATTTTACTCAACGGTAATAAAACTCTATTTATCGACTCATATTCGTCATAAAAACATTTTTATTGTTAACCATGACAACCCCACTCAAATTTCGGGACGAAATTTCTTTAACGGGTAGGTACTGTGACTACCCGGGAATTTCCGACCAAATTTAAACTTAATCTTTATATGATTTCGACAGGATGAGCTAAGTCTGTAATGTTGAGTCACAAAATTTTTGAACTGTTTACATGGATTCAATTAACCTTTGACTTTGCCCGACGATTCACGAACAATCGATTTGTAAATAAATATGTATGTGTGTGTGTGTGTATATATATATATATATATATATATATATGTATATATATATATATATATATATATATATATATATATATATATATATATATATATATAATAATTTGAAATTATAAAGTATAATTAAATATGAAATAAAATAATTAATGTAATTTAAAAATGAAATTATATTTAAGTATATATGATTATTATATTGTATTATTTATAAAATGTGAACATTCAATAAAAGGTATTATATAATATATTATACAAGAACTATATATAAATGTATATGGATTCTATAACTAACTATTATTATATATACACTGAATTATATATAAGAAGTATAAAATTATATGTTATTGTATATAGATATAATTATCAAATGATACATAATTTATAATAGGTTATATTGAAATATTAAATTTAAATACAAGTTACAATATAATTATCATGTTATTATTACATTCATTATCATCATTATGTATTAATATTTGCAGTAATATCAAGTATTGTTAATGTTATTAGATATGAATTCAGATACATATAACTTGTTATAGTAATATTATAATTATTATTAACTTTAACATTTAAAAAAATTATTATACTTATTATTGTTATCATTAATAATAATATTATCATTTTAAATTAACATTTTTGATTAAAAGTATTATTATCATTATCATTATTATCTTTATTCTTATTCTTATTATTATTTTAATTTTATTATTATCACAATTATTATTACTATTAATATTTTATTTTTATAATATTAAAGGTATTATTAATATTATTTGTATTTATAATTATATCAAATGTAACCAATAAATATATGATCACACGTATCTGTTGTACAATCCAATCAGATATATTTTCGAATATAATTATAGCTTATATACAGATATATATATATATTAGGAAATCTATATTATTATTTATTATTATTATTATTATTATTAATATAATTATTAATTATATAATTCAATAAAAATCGTACAATCAGTTGCATATATCTTTCATGCTATTGCAAATTTTGTTCTTGTCTCTTAAATGTGGTACAAAATCAGATTCAATCACAGCAAGATCGAATTCTGTTAGCTTTCATAGTCACACTTTATTTATTTATTTTTTTTTATTTTCTCCTAATCGAATAGTTAAAGTCAAAATCTTGTTACACGTCCATATCAGTTCTTAATACAAACAAATCGACTGTAACATCGTTGACAGCTTCAATTAATCGTTACAACTTATATATGTAATTACATGTTACTACAATTGAAAAGAAAACAAAATACATTTTAAATAAACACGACGGGCTCTGTTATTGAACAATTTTTATCATAAATCGATTTTGAACGAATTTTCAAAATGTAAAAATTGTGTTCTGTTAGGAATCTACCATGGAAACTATCTGCAAAGTTCCATTTTTCAATTGTTAATATCGAGTAAGAACTCTTGGGTCAAAGTTTAAGTTTCAAAAAGTCAACCTTTGTTCTTCAATCGAATTTGAGATTTCTGTTATGTTTCAGGTCAAATTGAGGATTTGTAAAGTTTACATGAAGGTTTTCTAAACTACTTCATGTTATAACTATAGCTCAAAACGTTCTTTAATTCGTAATCACCATTTTTTTTCTTTCCTAACAGCGACGCCAGCATGTCTAGTTCTTTTTATTCAATTTTTTTTATTTTTTCGTTTTCTATTATGGCAAACACAAAATAATGATTAGTTTTAATTATCTTGAGGAATCTAAAACATTGAATTTTTTTTAGAGTAATCGGGTCGTTCGAAATTTTGATAAGAGGAAGTAGAAGATGGGACAGAAGGGATGGTTTATATTTATATTAAGGGGTTTAATTTCAGAAAAAGCACAAATGGCTCGATGGTTAAGGTGTTTGTCGGGTGAGCGGGCGGTCGCGGGTTCGAGTCCCGTCTCAGACGTTTTATTTTCATAAAAGCTTTCAGGTAGTCTTTTTTTTTTTTAAAAAAAGATCATTAGTTTTATTGTTATTATTATTATGTTATTAATATTACTAATTAATATTATTATTATTGTTGTTAGTTTTACTCTTGTTAAATATTATAGATAAAAACCATTATTATGATCAGCATTATTATTACTAATATTACATTCATTATCATTATTAGTATTATCACTAAATAATATTATTATTATCATTATTATTAATTTTATAAGACTACTATTAAAATGAGTATTACTAATACAAGGATTAGAATTACAAATTGATGTTATAGAAACTTGGCCAATTAAACGCGAAGATTATGATTATGATTAGGATTATTATTATTGTTATTATAAAAACAATACAAGTTGTTATTATTTTTCACCAATGCTAGTATTAATATCACTTTTGTAATTATTAGTTTTACTATTATTATTATTAACATAAGTATCAATTTTAACAATATCGTTATTATTATTATTAGTACTATTGCTATTAAGAAAGTTATTATTATCAGTAAGCCATTATTATCAAAACTATCATTTGGTTACAACTAACTATTTTGTATCTAAATTATACTTAATACATATATTATAGTTATATTAATAACATATGAAACATAATAACAATAATTATATAAATACTTATATATATAACAAATAATGATATCTTTTTATACAATACTAACCATATATATATATATATATATATATATATATATATATATATATATATATATATATATATATATATATATATATATATAGATATATTAATATAACTAAATATATATGATATTAAACAATTTGAATATATGCACAAACTAAATAAGTATAATATATAATTTAAGATAAAACAAAAAAAATTTCGATTTGATTATATGTATTAATATATACATACAAATGATATAGGTTCGTGAATCCGAGGCCAATCCTGCATTGTTCAATATAATCATATGTATTTTTACTACAAAATACATTAGGTGAGTTTCATTTGCCTTTTTACCCTTTATATTTTTGGGCTGAGAATATGTAGTGACCCGAACTTTTCCGTGTTTATATATATATTAAATGAAATTGTTATTTACATGATTAAGTGTTTCCAACATATTAAGCAATCAAACTTGTTAAGACTTGATTAATTGAAATAGGTTTCATATAGAAAATTGACCACCCAAGTTGACCGGTGATTCACGAATGTTAAAACTTGTAAAAACTATATGATGACATATATATGGTTATATATATAGTTAACATGATATTATGATAAGTAAACATATCATTAAGTATATTAATAATGAACTACATATGTAAAAACAAGACTACTAACTTAATGATTTTGAAACGAGACATATATGTAACGATTATCGTTGTAACGACATTTAATGTATATATATATCATATTAAGAGATATTCGTACATCATAATATCATGATAATATAATAATTTAAAATCTCATTTGATATTATAAACATTGGGTTAACAACATTTAACAAGATCGTTAACCTAAAGGTTTCAAAACAACACTTACATGTAACGACTAACGATGACTTAACGACTCAGTTAAAATGTATATACATGTAGTGTTTTAATATGTATTCATACACTTTTGAAAGACTTCAAGAAACTTATCAAAATACTTCTACTTAACAAAAATGCTTACAATTACATCCTCGTTCAGGTTCATCAACAATTCTACTCGTATGCACCCGTATTCGTACTCGTACAATACACAGCTTTTAGATGTATGTACTATTGGTATATACACTCCAATGATCAGCTCTTAGCAGCCCACGTGAGTCACCTAACACATGTGGAAACCATCATTTGGAAACTAGCATGAAATATCTCATAAAATTACAAAAATATGAGTAATCATTCATGACTTATTTACATGAAAACAAAATTACATATCCTTTATATCTAATCCATACACCAACGACCAAAAACACCTATAAACACTTTCATTCTTCAATTTTCTTCATCTAATTGATCTCTCTCAAGTTCTATCTTCAAGTTCTAAGTGTTCTTCATAAATTCTACAAGTTCTAGTTTCATAAAATCAAGAATACTTCCAAGTTTGCTAGCTTACTTCCAATCTTGTAGAGTGATCATCCAACCTCAAGAAATCTTTCTTATTTACAGTAAGATATCTTTCTAAAACAAGGTAATACTCATATTCAAACTTTGATTCAATTTCTATAACTATAACAATCTTATTTCGAGTGAAAATCTTACTTGAACTGTTTTCGTGTCATGATTCTGCTTCAAGAACTTTCAAGCCATCCAAGGATCCTTTGAAGCTAGATCCATTTTTCCCATTTCTAGTAGCTTTATCCAGAAAACTTGATGTAGTAATGATGTTCATAACATCATTCGATTCATACATATAAAGCTATCTTATTCGAAGGTTTAAACTTGTAATTACTAGAACATAGTTTAGTTAATTCTAAACTTGTTCGCAAACAAAAGTTAATCCTTCTAACTTGACTTTTAAAATTAAATAAACACATGTTCTATATCTATATGATATGCTAACTTAATGATTTAAAACCTGGAAACACGAAAAACACCGTAAAACCGGATTTACGCCGTCGTAGTAACACCGCGGGCTGTTTTGGGTTAGTTAATTAAAAACTATGATAAACTTTGATTTAAAAGTTGTTCTTATGGGAAAATGATTTTTCTTATGAACATGAAACTATATCCAAAAATCATGGTTAAACTCAAAGTGGAAGTATGTTTTCTAAAATGGTCATCTAGACGTCGTTCTTTCGACTGAAATGACTACCTTTACAAAAATGACTTGTAACTTATATTTATGACTATAAACCTATACTTTTTCTGTTTAGATTCATAAAATAGAGTTCAATATGAAACCATAGCAATTTGATTCACTCAAAACGGATTTAAAATGAAGAAGTTATGGGTAAAACAAGATTGGAGAATTTTTCTTGTTGTAGCAACGTGAAAATTGGTAACAAATCTATATTAATCATATCCTAGCTAACTTATATTGTATTATACATGTATTCTAATATATTATGTAATCTTGGGATACCATAGACACGTATGTAAATGTTTTGACATATCATATCGACCCATGTGTATATATTATTTGGAACAACCATAGACACTCTATATGCAGTAATGTGGGAGTTAGCTATACAGGGTTGAGGTTGATTCCAAAAATATATATACTTTGAGTTGTGATCTAGCCTGAGACGTGTATACACTGGGTCGTGGATTGATTCAAGATAATATATATCAATTTTTTTTCTGTACATCTAATGTTGGACAACTAGTTGTAGGTTACTAACGAGGACATCTGACTTAATAAACTTAAAACATCAAAATGTATTAAAAGTGTTGTAAATATATTTTGAATATACTTTGATATATATGTACATATTTGTTATAGGTTCGTGAATCGACCAGTGACCAAGTCTTACTTCCCGACGAAGTAAAAATCTGTGAAAGTGAGTTATAGTCCCACTTTTAAAATCTAATATTTTTGGGATGAGAATACATGCAGGTTTTATAAATGATTTACAAAATAGACACAAGTACGTTAAACTACATTCTATGGTTGAATTATCGAAATCGAATATGCCCCTTTTTATTAAGTCTGGTAATCTAAGAATTAGTGAACAGACACCCTAATTGACGCGAATCATAAAGATAGATCTATTGGGCCTAACAAACCCCATCTAAAGTACCGGATGCTTTAGTACTTCGAAATTTATATCATATCCGAAGGGTGTCCCGGAATGATGGGGATATTCTTATATATGCATCTTGTTAATGTCGATTACCAGGTGTTCACCATATGAATGATTTTTATCTCTATGTATGGGATGTATATTGAAATATGAAATCTTATGGTCTATTGTTACGATTTGATATATATATAGGTTAAACCTATAACTCACCAACATTTTTGTTGACGTTTAAAGCATGTTTATTCTCAGGTGAATATTAAGAGCTTCTGCTGTTGCATACTAAAATAAGGACAAGATTTGGAGTCCATGTTTGTATGATATTATGTAAAAACTGCATTCAAGAAACATATGTCGATGTAATATATTTCTATTGTAAACCATTATGTAATGGTCGTGTGTAAACAGTATATTTTAGATTATCATTATTTGATAATCTACGTAATGCTTTTGAAACCTTATTGATAAAATAAAGGTTATGGTTGTTTTAAAAATGAATGCAGTCTTTGAAAAACGTCTCATATAGAGGTCAAAACCTCGCAACGAAATCAATTAATATGGAACGTTTATAATCAATATGAACGGGACATTTCAGTTGGTATCCGAGCGTTGGTCTTAGAGAACCAGAATTTTGCATTAGTGTGTCTTATCGAGTTTGTTAGGATGCATTAATGAGTCTGGACTTCGATCGTGTTTACTTGAAAAATGATTGCTTAACAAATTTTGTTGGAAACTATATATTTTTAACATGTGAATATTATGTGATATATTAATCTCTTAACGCGTTTGATATTATGTGATAGATGTCTACCTCTAGAACAAGTCCCATTGACTCACCTAATAATAATGAAGAGTCAAATGTAAATTGGAATGATTCGTGGACTGATTCACAAGTTCCCGAAGAGGAACCGGAAGAAGAGTCGGAACCGGAAGAAGAATCGGAACCGGAAGAAGAATCGGAATCAGTGGGGGAAATAATAAAACGGTTAAGTAGAAGAAAATCCTCAACCAACCGACCAAAGTTAATTATGGTCAATGGTGTTTCCGCCAAGGAAGCAAAGTATTGGGAGGATTACCAATTCTCCGATGAATCGGATCCCGACAAGGATTCCGATGATGTTATAGAAATTACCCCAACACAATTTAATAAGGCAAAAGAGAACAATAAGGGAAAGGGCATAAAAATAGAGAAATTTGATTCCAAACCCGATGAACTTTATATGTATCATCAACACCCTTATTTCTTAAGTTGTGACAATAACCCGGGAACCTCTAAACTACCAGGTTTTTCTAAACCAATGTGGAAAATGAAGGCTCGTATTAGGGGAACATCATATATCCCTAGAAACTTGGCAAAACGAACCAAAATCGAAGAAGAAGAAACGAGCGAGTCGGAATAAGATAGTTGTATTCGTGTGGTGTAATATATGTAATATAGTGTGCTTATGCTTTATGATATATGTAAAAATTGCTTGTATTAATAAGTATTTTTTTTATGAATCTAACTCTTGTCTATTTTACAGTATAAAAACACAAAATGGATAAACAACCCAATATTTTAAGAGACCTACCCGGAGACATGATTGATGAAATCTTGTCTAGAGTCGGTCAGAATTCCTCGGCACAACTATTTAAGGCGAGATCAGTTTGTAAGACATTCGAAGAACGTTCCAAGAATGCCTTGATTTATAAAAGGCTTTCGTTTGAAAGATGGGGGATATCACATTGGGAAATCCATAAGTTACGATGTGTTTACTTTGACGCATATATTGCGGGGAACCCAAATGCTATTTTACACAACGGGTTAAGAAATTATTTTGACTCAATATATCCGAATATAGGACTTTGTGATTTAGAAAAAGCGGCTAACATGCAACATAAAGAAGCATGTTATGCTTATGGGTTAGTAATGTTCGCTTCTCACCAAAGTGAGAACAAGAACATCGGGCTACAACTATTAAACAAAACGTTCCCACACGTGACGGAGTCGGTAATTGGGGTAAGAAATGAGGTTTTTAGGTTATTACGAGACTGTTGGTCATTACGTAACCTTCATCCTTTTGACGACGTTACAACACATTGTCTTACTATCGGTCACAACGGTTATGTTCCACAAAGCCAAGGATGGGAAGTGGTATTAGTAAAACCAGAATGCATGACTTGTTTCTGGACGTATGAATTACGTGTCTTTATTGCCTTTGCTGAACGCCTTATTTATTAACTAGAATTATCTTCGCAACTACTTTGTATCAAAGTTTTATGTGCTATATTTCATGCTATATGTAAAAAAAAAGCGGTATTGTAAGTTTGTAAGTTATTGTATAAAGGTTTGAATATGATATTTTTTTTTTGTGATTAGTTTTTCATATAGAATTGTAGTAGTTGAAATGGTATGTTAGCTACTAAGTATAAACTTAACGGGTTGGTACTACCCGAATTAAAGAGTATAAAACGCTAATATGAAGAAAGAGATTTTATAAATAAGTTCATATTATGCTGCGAAATACTATTGACTACTCTTGATATTCTATATGATTGACTCGTTTCATTTGACTATTTTGAAGGAAATGGCACCGACTACTCGACACACCTTGAATATGAGCGAAGAGGAATTTCATGCTTTCTTCCTTCAAACATAGCCGCAGTACAGGCTGCGCTACATACCAACAATAACCTTGAATCTAGCAGTACAGGAAATCGTGTAGGATGCACTTACAAAGAATTCACTGCCTGCAAATCTTTGGAATTTGATGGAACCGAAGGACCGATCGGATTGAAACGGTGGACCGAGAAGGTCGAATCGGTGTTTGCCATAAGTAAGTGTACTGAAGAGGAAAAAGTGAAGTACGCTACGCATACCTTCACAGGTTCTGCGTTAACATGGTGGAATACCTATCTAGAGCAAGTGGGACAAGATGATGCTGACGCACTACCGTGGTCAGCATTCAAGCACTTGATGAACGAGAAGTACCGTCCCAGAACCGAGGTCAATAAGCTCAAGACAGAACTTAGAGGGTTACGAACCCAAGGATTTGATATTACCACGTACGAAAGACGATTCACAGAATTATGCCTATTGTGTCCGGGAGCGTTCGAAGATGAGGAAGAGAAGATCGATGCGTTTGTGAAAGGATTACCGAAAAGAATCCAAGAAGATATAAGTTCACACGAGCCCGCCTCCATACAATAGGCATGTAGAATAGCTCACAAACTAGTGAACCAGATTGAAGAAAGAATTAAAGAACAGACTGCTGAAGAGGCCAATGTGAAGCAAGTCAAAAGAAAGTGGGAGGAAAACGGTGATAAGAATCACCAATACAACAACAACAGCAATTACAACACTAATTGCAACAACTATCCCAACAATCGCAACATCAATCGCAACTACAACAAACGGCCCAACAACAACAACAACAACAACAACAACAACAACAACAAAAACTATAACAATCATCCCAATAACAATAACAACCGCAACAACAACAATAATCAAAAGCAGCTATGCCAAAGGTGTGAAAAGTATCACTCGGGGTTCTGCACCAAATTTTGCAACAAGTGTAATAGAAATGGTCATAGCGCGACGAAGTGTAAGGTCTACAGACCAGGGGTTAATAGAACAAAAGGAACAAATGGTGTCGGAACGAGTAATGGCGGAGAAAGTAGTGTCGGAGCAAGTTATGCCAATGTAGTTTGTTATAAATGTGGAAAACCAGGCCACATTATTAGAAATTACCCGAACCAGGAGAACACGAATGGACAAGGTCACGGAAGAGTTTTCAATATTAATGCGGCAGAGGCACAGGAAGACCCGGAGCATGTTACGGGTACGTTTCTTATTGACAATAAATCTGCTTACGTTTTATTTGATTCGGGTGCGGATAGAAGCTATATGAGTAGAGATTTTTGTGCTAAATTAAGTTGTCCATTGATGCCATTGGATAGTAAATTTTTACTCGAATTAGCAAACGGTAAATTAATTTCAGCAGATTATATATGCCGGAATCGAGAAATTAAACCGGGTAGCGAAATATTTAAGATTGATTTGATACCAGTAGAGTTAGGGAGTTTTGATGTAATAGTTGGCATGGACTGGCTGAAGAAGGTGAAAGCAGAGATCGTATGTTATAAAAATGCAATTCGCATTGTACGAGAAGAAGGAGAACCCTTAATGGTGTACGGAGAAAAGGGCAACACGAAGCTACATCTTATTAGTAATTTGAAGGCACAAAAACTAATAAGAAAAGGTTGCTATGATGTTCTAGCACACGTCGAGAAAGTACAAACTGAAGAAAAGAGCATCAATGATGTTCCCGTCGCAAAATAATTTCCTGATGTATTTCCGAAAGAATTACCGGGATTACCCCCACATCGATCCGTTGAATTTCAAATAGATCTGGTACCAGGAGCTGCACCAATAGCTCGTGCTCCTTACAGACTCGCACCCAGCGAGATGAAAGAACTGCAAAGCCAATTACAATAACTTTTAGAGCGTGATTTCATTCGACCAAGCACATCACCGTGGGGAGCTCCTGTTTTGTTTGTCAAGAAGAAAGATGGTACATTCAGGTTGTGTATCGACTACCGAGAGTTGAACAAACTTACCATCAAGAACCGCTACCCACTACCGAGAATCGATGACTTATTTGATCAACTACAAGGCTCGTCTGTTAATTCAAAGATTGACTTACGTTCCGGGTATCATCAAATGCGGGTGAAAGAAGATGATATTCCAAAGACTGCTTTTAGAACACGTTACGATCATTACGAGTTTATGGTCATGCCGTAGGTTTAACTAATGCACCAGCTGTGTTCATGGACCTTATGAACCGAGTGTGTGGACCATACCTTAACAAGTTTGTCATTGTTTTCATTGATGACATACTTATTTACTCAAAGAATGACCAAGAACACTGTGAACATTTGAGAAAGGTGTTAGAAGTATTGAGGAATGAAGAATTGTATGCTAAGTTTTCAAAGTGTGCATTTTGGTTGTAAGAAGTTCAATTCCTCGGTCACATAGTGAACAAAGAAGGTATTAAGGTGGATCCGGCAAAGATAGAAACTGTTGAAAAGTGGGAAACCCCGAAAACTCTGAAACATATACGCCAGTTTTTAGGACTAGCTGGTTACTACAGAAGGTTCATCCAAGACTTTTCCAGAATAGCAAAACCCTTGACTGCATTAACGCATAAAGGGAAGAAATTTGAATGGAAGGATGAACAAGAGAAAGCGTTTCAGTTATTGAAGAAAAAGCTAACTACGGCACCTATATTGTCATTGCTTGAAGGGAATGATGATTTTGTGATTTATTGTGACGCATCAAAGCAAGGTCTCGGTTGTGTATTAATGCAACGAACGAAGGTGATTGCTTATGCGTCTAGACAATTGAAGATTCACGAACAAAATTATACGACGCATGTTTTGGAATTAGGCGCGGTTGTTTTTGCATTAAAGACTTGGAGGCACTACTTATATGGGGTCAAAAGTATTATATATACCGAACACAAAAGTCTTCAACACATATTTAATCAGAAACAACTAAATATGAGACAGCGTAGGTGGATTGAATTGTTGAATGATTACGACTTTGAGATTCGTTACCATCCGGGGAAGGCAAATGTGGTAGCCGACGCCTTGAGCAGGAAGGACAGAGAACCCATTCGAGTAAAATCTATGAATATAATGATTCACAATAACCTTACTACTCAAATAAAGGAGGCGCAACAAGGAGTTTTAAAAGAGGGAAATTTAAAGGATGAAATACCCAAAGGATCGGAGAAGCATCTTAATATTCAGGAAGACGGAACCCGGTTTAGGGCTGAAAAGATTTGGGTACCAAAATTTGGAGATATGAGAGAAATGGTACTTAGAGAAGCTTATAAAACCAGATACTCAATACATCCTGGAACGGGAAAGATGTACAAGGATCTCAAGAAACATTTTTGGTGGTCGGGTATGAAAGCCGATGTTTCTAAATACGTAGGAGAATGTTTGACGTGTTCTAAGGTCAAAGATGAGCATCAGAAACCATCAGGTCTAATTCAACAACCCGAAATCCCGGAATGGAAATGGGAAAACATTACCATGGATTTCATCACTAAATTGCCAAGGACTGCAAGTGGTTTTGATACTATTTGGGTAATAGTTGATCGTCTCAACAAATCAGCACACTTCCTGCCAATAAGAGAAGATGACAAGATGGAGAAGTTAGTACAACTGTATTTGAAGGAAGTCGTCTCCAGACATGGAATACCAATCTCTATTATCTCTGATAGGGATGGCAGATTTATTTCAAGATTCTGGCAGACATTACAGCAAGCATTAGGAACTCGTCTAGACATGAGTACTGCCTATCATCCACAAACTGATGGGCAGAGCGAAACGACGATACAAACGCTTGAAGACATGCTACGAGCATGTGTTATTGATTTCGGAAACAGTTGGGATCGACATCTACCGTTAGCAAAATTTTCCTACAACAACAGCTACCATTCAAGCATTGAGATGGCGCCGTTTGAAGCACTTTATGGTAGAAAGTGCAGGTCTCCGATTTGTTAGAGTGAAGTGGGGGATAGACAGATTACGGGTCTGGAGATAATACAAGAAACTACCAAGAAGATCATTCAAATTCAACAACGGTTGAAAACCGCCCAAAGTCGACAAAAGAGCTACGCTGATATTAAAAGAAAAGATATAGAATTTGAAATTGGAGAGATGGTCATGCTTAAAGTTGCACCTTGGAAAGGTGTTGTTCGATTTGGTAAATGAGGGAAATTAAATCCAAGGCATATCGGACCATTCAAGATTATTGATCGTGTCGGACCAGTAGCTTACCGACTTGAGTTACCTCAACAACTCGCGGCTGTACATAACACTTTCCACGTCTCGAATTTGAAGAAATTTTTTGCTAAAGTAGATCTCACTATTCCTTTAGATGAAATCCAAATCAATGAAAAACTTCAATTCATCGAAGAACCCGTCGAAATAATGGATCGTGAGGTTAAAAGACTTAAGCAAAACAAGATACCAATTGTTAAGGTTCGATGGAATGCTCGTAGAGGTCCCGAGTTCACCTGGGAATGAGAAGATCAGATGAAGAAAAATACCCGCATTTATTTCCAGAAGATACGTCAACACCTCCAACTGCTAAAAATTTCGGGACGAAATTTATTTAACTGGTAGGTACTGTAGTGACCCGAACTTTTCCATGTTTATATATATATTAAATGAAATTGTTATTTACATGATTAAGTGTTTCCAACATATTAAGCAATCAAACTTGTTAAGACTTGATTAATTGAAATATGTTTCATATAGACAATTGACCACCCAAGTTGACCGGTGATTCACGAACGTTAAAACTTGTAAAAACTATATGATAACATATATATGGTTATATATATAGTTAACATGATATTATGAAAAGTAAACATATCATTAAGTATATTAATAATGAACTACATATGTAAAAACAAGACTACTAACTTAATGATTTTGAAACGAGACATATATGTAACGATTATCGTTGTAACGACATTTAATGTATATATATCATATTAAGAGATATTCGTACATCATAATATCATGATAATATAATAATTTAAAATCTCATTTGATATTATAAACATTGGGTTAACAACATTTAACAAGACCGTTAACCTAAAGGTTTCAAAACAACACTTACATGTAACGACTAACGATGACTTAACGACTCAGTTAAAATGTATATACATGTAGTGTTTTAATATGTATTCATACACTTTTGAAAGACTTCAAGACACTTATCAAAATACTTCTACTTAATAAAAATGCTTACAATTACATTCTCGTTCAGTTTCATCAGCAATTCTACTCGTATGCACCCGTATTCGTACTCGTACAATACACAGCTTTTAGATGTATGTACTATTGGTATATACACTCCAATGATCAGCTCTTAGCAGCCCATGTGAGTCACCTAACACATGTGGGAACCATCATTTGGCAACTAGCATGAAATATCTCATAAAATTACAAAAATATGAGTAATCATTCATGACTTATTTACATGAAAACAAAATTACATATCCTTTATATCTAATCCATACACCAACTGTAGTGACCCGAACTTTTCCATGTTTATATATATATTAAATGAAATTGTTATTTAAATGATTAAGTGTTTCCAACATGTTAAGTAATCAAACTTGTTAAGACTTGATTAATTGAAATAGGTTTCATATAGACAATTGACCATCCAAGTTGACTGGTGATTCACGAACGTTAAAACTTGTAAAAACTATATGATGACATATATATGGTTATATATATAGTTAACATGATATTATGATAAGTAAACATATCATTAAGTATATTAATAATGAACTACATATGTAAAAACAAGACTACTAACTTAATGATTTTGAAACGAGACATATATGTAACGATTATCGTTGTAACGACATTTAATGTATATATATCATATTAAGAGATATTCGTACATCATAACATCATGATAATATAATAATTTAAAATCTCATTTGATATTATAAACATTGGGTTAACAACATTTAACAAGGTCGTTAACCTAAAGGTTTCAAAACAACAGTTACATGTAACGACTAACGATGACTTAACGACTCAGTTAAAATGTATATACATGTAGTGTTTTAATATGTATTCATACACTTTTGAAAGACTTCAAGACACTTATCAAAATACTTCTACTTAACAAAAATGCTTACAATTACATCCTCGTTCAGTTTCATCAACAATTCTACTCATATGCACCCGTATTCGTACTCGTACAATACACAGCTTTTAGATGTATGTACTATTGGTATATACACTCCAATGATCAGCTTTTAGCAGCTCATGTGAGTCACCTAACACATGCAGGAACCATCATTTGGCAACTAGCATGAAATATCTCATAAAATTACAAAAATATGAGTAATCATTCATGACTTATTTACATGAAAATAAAATTACATATCCTTTATATCTAATCCATACACCAACGACCAAAAACACCTACAAACACTTTCATTCTTCAATTTTCTTCATCTAATTGATCTCTCTCAAGTTCTATCTTCAAGTTCTAAGTGTTCTTCATAAATTCTACAAGTTCTAGTTTCATAAAATCAAGAATACTTCCAAGTTTGCTAGCTTACTTCCAATCTTGTAGAGTGATCATCCAACTTCAAGAAATCTTTCTTATTTACAGTAACATATCTTTCTAATACAAGGTAATACTCATATTCAAACTTTGATTCAATTTCTATAACTATAACAATCTTATTTCGAGTGAAAATCTTACTTGAACTGTTTTCGTGTCATGAATCTGCTTCAAGAACTTTCAAGCCATCCAAGGATCCGTTGAAGCTATATCCATTTTTCTCATTTCTAGTAGCTTTATCCAGAAAACTTGAGGTAGTAATGATGTTCATAACATCATTCGATTCATACAAATAGAGCTATCTTATTTGAAAGTTTAAACTTGTAATCACTAGAACATAGTTTAGTTAATTCTAAACTTGTTCGCAAACAAAAGTTAATTATTCTAACTTGACTTTTAAAATCAACTAAACACATATTCTATATCTATATGATATGCTAACTTAATGATTTAAAATTTGGAAACACAAAAAACACCGTAAAAAAGGATTTACGCCGTCGTAGTAACACCGCGGGCTGTTTTGGGTTAGTTTATTAAAAACTATGATAAACTTTGATTTAAAAGTTGTTCTTCTGGGAAAATGATTTTTCTTATGAACATGAAACTATATCCAAAAATCATGGTTAAACTCAAAGTGGAAGTATGTTTTCTAAAATGGTCATCTAGACGTCGTTCTTTCGACTGAAATGACTACCTTTACAAAAATGACTTGTAACTTATATTTGAGACTATAAACCTATACTGTTTCTGTTTAGATTCATAAAATAGAGTTCAATATGAAACCATAGCAATTTGATTCACTCAAAACGGATTTAAAATGAAGAAGTTATGGGTAAAACAAGATTGGATAATTTTTCTTGTTGTAGCAACGTGAAAATTGGTAACAAATCTATATTAATCATATCCTAGCTAACTTATATTGTATTATACATGTATTCTAATATATTATATAATCTTAGGATACCATAGACACGTATGCAAATGTTTTGACATATCATATCGACCCATGTGTATATATTATTTGGAACAACCATAGACAATCTATATGCAGTAATGTGGGAGTTAACTATACAGGGTTGAGGTTGATTCCAAAAATATATATACTTTGAGTTGTGATCTAGCCTGAGATGTATATACACTGGATCGTGGATTGATTCAAGATAATATATATCAATTTTTTTTCTGTACATCTAACGTTGGAAAACTAGTTGTAGGTTACTAAAGAGGACAGCTGACTTAATAAACTTAAAACATCAAAATGTATTAAAAGTGTTGTAAATATATTTTGAATATACTTTGATATATATGTATATATTTGTTATAGGTTCGTGAATCGACCAGTGGCCAAGTCTTACTTCACGACGAAGTAAAAATCTGTGAAAGTGAGTTATAGTCCCACTTTTAAAATCTAATATTTTTGGGATGAGAATACATGAAGGTTTTATAAATGATTTACAAAATAGACACAAGTACGTGAAACTACATTCTATGGTTGAATTATCGAAATCGAATATGCCTCTTTTTATTAAGTATGGTAATCTAAGAATTAGGGAACAGACACCCTAATTGACGCGAATCCTAAAGATAGATCTATTGGGCCTAACAAACCCCATCTAAAGTACCGGATTCTTTAGTACTTCGAAATTTATATCATATCCGAAGAGTGTCCCGGAATGATGGAGATATTCTTATATATGCATCTTGTTAATGTCGGTTACCAGGTGTTCACCATATGAATGATTTTTATCTCTATGTATGGGATGTATATTGAAATATGAAATCTTGTGGTCTATTGTTACGATTTGATATATATAGGTTAAACCTATAACTCACCAACATTTTTGTTGACGTTTAAAGCATGTTTATTCTCAGGTGAATATTAAGAGCTTCCGCTGTTGCATACTAAAATAAGGACAAGATTTGGAGTCCATGTTTGTATGATATTATGTAAAAACTGCATTCAAGAAACATATGTCGATGTAATATATTTCTATTGTAAACCATTATGTAATGGTCGTGTGTAAACAGTATATTTTAGATTATCATTATTTGATAATCTACATAATGCTTTTGAAACCTTATTGATAAAATAAAGGTTATGGTTGTTTTAAAAATGAATGCAGTCTTTGAAAAATGTCTCATATAGAGGTCAAAACCTCGCAACGAAATCAATTAATATGGAACGTTTATAATCAATATGAACGGGACATATCAGAATACATGCGCAATTTTTATAAATGTTTTACGAAATAGACACAAGTAATTGAAACTACATTATATGGTTGAATTATCGAAATCGAATATGCCTTTTTTATTAAGTCTGGTAATCTAAGAATTTGGAAACCAATCTCCAAATTGACGCGAATCCTAAAGATAGATCTATCGGGCCCAACAAGCCCCATCCAAACTACCAGATGCTTTAGTACTTCGAAATTTATATCATGTCCGAAGGAGGATACCGGAATGATGGGGATATTCTAATATGCATATTGTGAATGTCGGTTACCAGGTGTTCAATCCATATGAATGATTATTTTTGTCTCTATGCATGGGACGTATATTTATGAGAAATGAAAATCTTGTGGTCTATTAAAATGATGGAAATGTTTATTTATGTTAAACTAATGAACTCACCAACCTTTTGGTTGACACTTGAAAGCATGTTTATTCTCAGGCATGAAAGAAATCTTCCGCTGTGCATAAGCTCATTTTAAGGATATTACTTGGAGTCATTCATGACATATTTCAAAAGACGTTGCATTCGAGTCATTGAAGTTCATTAGAGATTATTAAGTAAATGACGGATTAGGTCATTTATAGATGGATATTATGAAATGATATGCATACCTGTGAACTTTCGATGTAATAAAAATTTGTCTTTTAAAAACGAATGCAATGTTTGTAAAATGTATCATTTAGAGGTCAACTACCTAGCGATGTAATCAACTATTATGAATCGTTTATAATCAATATGGACTTCGTCCGGATAGATTTGGACGGGGCGTTACAGAGAGGCGGAAAAAAGAGAAAAGAAACCGGAGCAACTAAACTCCGACGAAGGAACACCGGAACACAAACCAATGTCACAGTCGCGACCGTCAGCGCACACCTGCCGGAAAAACAGTCGGAGCCACCGGACCATCAACAAATTCGATATAGGAGATGCTTTGCTCAAATTATAGTATATTAATAATAGTCTTTGTTTATAAATTATATTTTAGCCCTCCATTGATTAATTAAGCCTCCCATATTCAAAGTTGTTGTGTAATTTCCCTCTCATTTTCTTAAACTCTGATTTCGCCTATGATAATAACTAGATAAAGGAGCCCGCGCGATGCCGCGAGGTCTTTGGGTTGCGTATTCATAGTTAACGGAGCGCATTATAGGTGTGTATATGTATTGAATATAGTCCGATGTATTGAACATTTTTTTAAGTATCCGTTTCACGTATAGTTAGTCCCGTTGTGTTCGTATGATTTTTTTGAGTTGAACGGTGGGCTCGGAAAAATTTAACTCGCATCGAGCGAGAAGATAGGACCCGCTAAAAATTCGGGTGAAATTTGTTTCTTTTATATTAATAAAATTGTATATTTACAATTTTTACCCCTGGGAAAATGTGAACTTGAGGAGTTTTGGTGTAAATTGAGGCAAAGGCGAGGGGCCGATTGCAGTTGAAACGCAAAGTCAAACCTACAATTCTAAACAATTGAAACTACAAAATTCTTCATGACTTTTAGTGTATATAAATAATAATAATAATAATAATAATAATAATAATAATAATAATAATAATAATAATAATAATAATAATAATAATAATAATAATGATAATGAGCAGAGAATGACTCGCAGAATGACTCGCACGTTGGAGCGGTAAATGAGGTTGGTCTATATATTGAAAAAGTTAAAAAGAAAAACTAATTAGAAAAGAAAAAGTCTTAAATGCAGCGAGCGATGAATAGTGAAAAATAATATAAAAAAATTCCTGGTTAATCTCTATACCTTAATCAACAGACAAATCAAAAAATATATGCACATGAAAAAACATTATATAGAAGCAATGAATAGTAAAGAACAATAAAAAATTTATGGCTATTAGTATAATGTATGCACATGACATTATATAGATGCAATGAATAGTAAAGAACAATAAAAAAAATTCTGCTATGTATCATAAGTAAAATTGAAAGTAGTGGATATAGTAATTTTCCACGATTTTTATTTCACCTATTTATTAAATTTGATTCTATGAATATATCAAGATAAAATGTCCTCCCAGTCGTAATTTGTTCTTTCCAATAGAGAGGAGCGTATGTACCTAAATACTGAAACGGACACTGTATCATTCGCGTACCGAACCTATATTGACAAAATATATTGTTAGGAATTCGGTAGTGGACCCTAATAAGAATATGTTATTGGGGTATTTTCAATCACAACACCCACGAACAACAAACAGATAATACCAAGCATAACGGTAAATAAAAGATAAACGACACAAGAATTTTACGTTGTTATATCCCAACTCCAATCTTGTAGAGAAGGGTTTAGTCCACGGGCGCAAACCAGAGATTTTCTTCTATTAATTTTGTGCACACCATTACAATGAGGCTAGAGGTCTATTTATAGGGAAAACATTAAATCTAAAACATTGTTGCACAAGTTTAACTTTGCCTTCAAGTACAAGAAACATCCCATAAATAAACAACTCCTTATTTCTTAAATAAACTTGTCTTCCAATCTTGACTTGTCTTCCAAGCTTGACTTGTTTTCCAAGTTTAACTTAATCTCCAAGCTATTTCTATCTTGGTTCCTTTTTTGTTCCAATGCTTCATCCTTTTGAAAAGAAATAAATAAGGCAACAAAATTCCTACGACTTTTTCACCAAGTCATACCCAAATTCTTGTTTCTTTGATAAAATTATTCACATTTTCAACAATCTCCCACTTGAAGACTTTAAGCAAACTCTTCACTACTCAACAATATCCCACTTAAAGATTTTGAACCACCCAAACATCAATCTCCATTCAACCAAGAACGTCAAACCACCATTATACGGCCAATCAAACATGGGACATGAAAACTCAACATCGCTGGAAGAGCAGACTTTCGATACAAGGTCTTCAACACTACTCGTCGAAATTAGAAACCAATAACCACATCAACTGTTAATGTTGTTCAAACACCCATAGCAACTCCCGATCTCCTCTCATCTACAAATTTTGATACCGCCGAAATCAAACATCTGAACCTCGCACTTCCACTCACGGAAGGAAGTCTTTCGACACCAAAACCGCTAAGCTTCAACACGACCTCCAGTTACACACATGGGTACTCTCGGTTTCTTGCACCACCATCGTCATACATAAGAAGATTAATTGAAGTATGCGGCACTTCAATTACAGGATTCTTTCATGAGACAACACCGTCTCACCCGTCGCTCTAGACACATCCAATCCAGAAACCCGTGTCAACAATCACCCTCGAACAGAATTTTTGTCTATCTATGAATTTCCTTCTCAGCAACTAGAAAACCCCAACAGACGCCTTTTTAGACTCTTCATCAAGGTACCTAGTAAGAACGTGGTTACCACCTTGAAATCTACACCTTTGAACTTTTATCTCCTTCTCGATGGTATACTGACCCATCTCATAGCAATAATTTCATGAACATATATTCTCATTCCCAAGCACGCTCCCACTGTACGAGGAAGAAATAAACTACGGCTACCCGAGAGGAATCTGGTTCGTACCCCCGATCAGTTCCAATTCTCTTTGCATTTGAGGGTATATTGAAGCATCAAAGTACCCTAGTGTTATACACACTAATCATGTGAATACCAGAGACCCACATCGCATAACAGCCTCCATAATTCCCACTAGTCATTAAACTCCCACTAGTTCGATACTTCCTTGAGTTACCAAACTCCCACTAAGTTCCTGACACCCTCTAGAAAGCTTAAGTTCAAGGACTTATAATATTATCCAGTTCTACCATCACCTAAAGATTCATAATTGGTCACCCCGAAGAAAACCCGCTTGCTTTTTTGTACCAATGTCAACCAATCCCAAAGCGTCAGCCGAATGCGTCCTATTCGACAACTTCAAACCAAGTTCTTTAGTGAGAGAAGCTCTAACCCTGCCCATATATTCCAAATACCCTGGAATATTCGACCAATTACATTGTTCAACCCGTTCAATAATCTGATGTGGGACTTTGGCTTGCAATCCGACAAACCTCCCCTCAAACCCAAGTTCAGCTGGTCCTCCCTCCAATGATAGTCCAGATCCATCCTACTTTAGTACCTACTGCAACCTCGAAACATAACATGACTGGGACCAGATCACGTCAACTTACATTACATGGCTACAAGATCGACTCTTCTACTGAGGGTGTGCAACCGCATGCACCAACTAAGGGGTTACGTCAACCGTCGACATGCTGCAAATGTCACGTTGCGTTATCCACACATCCAGACTACAACCGCGAGTATCCAAACTTCCACAATAACTCACACTGTCAATTTTCAAAAGAATATCCCCACTGTTTGCTACCTTACCTCCCAAACCTAACAGAAACCTTCTCCTAAGCACAAATTGGTTTCTTCCTCATATCCGATGTATGAGTTTGGTTTACACCATTACTAACCTCCCCTTATACCAAAATCCGTATAGGCTGCCCCCCAACAACAGTTGGACCGAACCTTTACCGCCGCCAAACAGAACTCTCAAGCTCTATGTGTGCAGACCAATGAAATTTGATACAAGGCTCCATGATTAACTTAACGTCACCAAAGGGAATGTACGCCGAATCCGGCATATAGTTTGGCTCTGTAACAAACCTACATCTCTGAAAATCAACCTTTTATCGCTTGAAGATTTGGAAAACAAAATCATATTTCCACTCGCGACATCAAACACAAAAACGTTCACCATGAAAACTACCCAGATTCGAAAAATCATATCTCAAGATCCAACTGTCAGATTATTCTCCGATTCTTACCACATGTAGATCAGTGTGTTTTCTATCCAAAACCAAAAAATCAAGTCGATCCAACAGTTAACGAACACACTATGAAGTTTCTTCTATAGCAGCTCCTAAAACTCTGAATTTGAAAGTTCAATCATTCCTTCGCACGGGATCGTGAAGAACGAGAACTCAGATCCATCACCCGGATCTCCCAAAATATTTATTCGCAACAAGACCCATCGATCCAACCATCTACCCCGTTAACTGAGTCTCTGATCTCGATATATGTTGTAAGCAAACCTTCCTTCATTCATCCTGATGATAATCGAATCATCCCCCTATCGAAACATGCTCTCAATCCACCATTGATCCCAAATACGTAGCCTTTGAAATGTCCCGTTCATATCAATTTTAAACGTTTCATATTAATTGGTTTCTTTGCGAGGTTTTGACCTCTATATGAGACGTTTTTCAAAGACTGCATTCATTTTTAAAACAAACCATAACCTTTATTTTATCGATGAAGGTTTAAAAGAAAACATTACGTAGATTATCAAATAATGATAATCTAAAATATACCATTTACACATGACCATTACATAATGGTTTACAATAATATTACACAATAATTTATGTTCTTCGAATGCAGTTTTTAAACAATATTATACAAGCATGCAAACTCCAATTCCTGTCTTTATTTAGCATGCAACAGCGGAAACTCTTAATAATCACCTGAGAATAAACATACTTTAAACGTTAACAAAAATGTTGGTGAGTTATAGATTTAACCTATATATTTATCAAATCGTAATAATAGACCACAAGATTTCATATTTTCATTTTTCATAAACATCATGCATATAGCCATCTGCATAAAAATCATTCATATGAATTGAACACCTGGTAACCGACATTAACCATAATGCATAGAATATCCCCACAGACATCGACATCTGTATAGTAATAATCTCGAAGTACTAAAGCCATCCATAGATATGAATAGGGGTTGTTAGGCCCAATAGATCTATCTTTAGGATTCGCGTCAATTAGGGGCCATTTCCCTAATTCTTAGGTTACCATACTTGAAGGGCTATATTCAATTTCGATAATCCAACCATAGAATGTAGTTTCGTATACTTGTGTCTATTTTGTAAAACATTTATAAAAACTGCATGTATTCTCATCCCAAAAATATTAGATTTTAAAAGTGGGACTATAACTCACTTTCACGTATTTTCACTTCGTCGGAAAATAAGACTTGGCCACGGGTCGATTCACGAACCTATAACAAATATATACATACATATCAAAGTATGATCGAAATATATTCATAACATTTTTATTACAGGTTGATGATTTAAGTTGTTAAATTAGTAGTCCAACGTTAGTAGTCCAAAATTAGTAGTCCACAGTTAGTAGTACATAAATAAATCAATATAATTTCTCGAATCAATCCACGACCCAGTGTATACAAGTCTCAGACTCGATCACAACTCAAAGTATATATATTATTTTGGAATTAACTTCAACCCTGTATAGCTAACTCGATCATTACCGCATATAGAGTGTCTGTGGTTGTTCCAAATAATATATATAGATGATGTCGATATGATATGTCAAAATATTGTACACGTGTCTATGGTCTATCAAGATTACATATTATATGTTAGAATACATGTATAATACAATATAAGTTAGTTAAGTTATGGTTAGTATAGATTTGTTACAAAGTTTCACGTAGCTAAAACAAGCAAAATTATCCGATTTTGTTTTACCCATAATTTCTTCGTTTTAAATCTGTTTTGAATGAATCCAATTGCTATGGTTTCATATAGAACCAAAGATTAGTAATCTAAATAGAAAAAGTATAGGTTTATAGTCGGAAATATAAGTTACAAGTCGTTTTTGTAAGAGGTAGTCATTTCAGTCGAAAGAACGACGTCTTGATGACCATTTTGAAAAACATACTTCCACTTTGAGTTTAACCGTGATTTTTGGATATAATTTCATGTTCATAAGAAAAATAATTTTCACAGAAGAAAAACTTTTAAATCAAAGTTTATCATAGTTTTTAATTATCTAACCTAAAACAGCCCCCGGTTTCACTATGACGGCGTATGTCCTGTTTTACGGTGTTCTTCGTGTTTCCAGGTTTTAAATCATTAAGTTAGTATATCATATAGATATAGAACATGTGTTTAGTTGATTTTAAAAGTTAATTTAGAAGGATTAACTTTGTTTGCGAACATGTTTAGAATTAACTAAACTATGTTCTAGTGATTACAAGTTTAAATCTTCGAATAAGATCGTTATATATATATATATATATATATATATATATATATATATATATATATATATATATATATATATATATATAAATCGAATGATGTTATGAACATCATTACTACCTCAAGTTTAGTAGGTAAACCTACTGGAATTGATAAGAAATGATCTAGCTTCAAATGATTCTTGGATGGCTTGAAAGTTCTTGAAGTAGAATCATGACATGAAAACAAGTTCAAGTAAGATTATCACTAGAATTAAGATTGTTATAGTTATAGAAATTGAATCAAAATTTGAATATGAGTATTACCTTGAATTAGAGAGATAACCTACTGTAAATAACAAAGGTTTCTTGATCCTAGATGATTACTTGGAATGGATAAGAAAGCTTGGAAGTAGACTTGCAAACTTGAAAGTGTTTATGAAGTATTCTTGAGTAGTTGTTTTGTATTTTGATCTATGTATGGATTTTTGAGCTAGATTGAGCTAGATTTTGATGAAGATGATGAAGAACACTTAGAACATCAAGATAGAATTTGAGAGAGATCAATTTAATGCATAAAAATTGAATGAGAAAGTGTTTGTGGTAGGTGCATATTCACGTGAAAATGGGGAGTCAATATAGGCTCCATTAGTTTGTAATTTTGTGAGATATTTCATGCTAGATGTTAGATGATGGTTCCCACATGTTTAGGTGACTCACTAAGGCTGCTAAGAGCTGATCATTGGAGTGTATATATGAATAGTAAATATATCTAGAAGATGTGTATTGTACGAGTACGAATACGGGTGCATACGAGTAGAATTGTTGATGAAAACGAATGAGAATGTAATTGTGACCAATTTTGTTAAGTATAAGTATTTTGATATATGTCCTTAAGGCTTTAAAAAGTGTACAAATACATATTAATACAATACATATATATATACATTTTAACTGAGTCGTTAAGTCATCGTTAGTCGTTACATGTAAGTGTTGTTTTGAAACCTTTAAGTTAACGATCTTATTTAATGTAGTTAATCCATTGTTTATTATATCTAATGGGATGTTAAATTATCATATTATTATGATAACATGTTGTATGAATATATCTTAATATGATATATATATATATATATATATATATATATATATATATATATATATATATATATATATATATATATATATATATTAAAACGTCATTACAACGATAATCGTTACATATAAAACCTGTTTTGAAATCCTTAAGTTAGTAGTCTTGTTTTACATATGTAGTTCATTGTTAACACTCTTAATGATATCTTTAATTATCATTTTATCATGTTAAACATAGTGTATTAATATCTTAATATGATACATATGTATTTAGTAAGACGTTGTTATAACGATAGTCGTTATATATATCATTTCGAGTTTCTTAATTCAATAGTCCTATTTTATGTATATAAATCATTGTTAATATACTTGGTGAGATACTTACTCATCATAATATCATGTTTTATATATATATATATATATATATATATATATATATATATATATATATATATATATATATATATATATATAGATATATATATATATATATATATATAGATATATATATATATATATATATATATATATATCATCATCATTACATTTTTACAAGTTTTAACGTTCGCGAATCGTCGGTCAATCTTGGGTGGTCAATTGTCTACATGAAACTCATTTAAAATAATCAAGTCTTAACAAGTTTGATTGCTTAACATGTTGGAAACATTTAATCATGTAAATATCAATTTCATTTAATATATATAAACATGGAAAAGTTCGGGTCACTACAGTACCTACCCGTTAAATTAATTTCGTCCCGAAATTTTAAGCGGTTGGAGGTGTTGACGCATCTTCTGGAAATAAGTGCGGGTATTTCAGCTTCATCTGATCTTCACGCTCCCAGGTAAACTCGGGTCCTCTACGAGCATTCTATCGAACCTTAACGATTGGTATTTTATTTCGCTTAAGTCTTTTAACCTCACGATCCATTATTTCGACAGGTTCTTCAATGAATTGAAGTTTTTCATTGATTTGGATTTCGTCTAAAGGAATAGTGAGATCTTCGTTGGCTAAGCATTTCTTCAGATTCGAGACGTGAAAGGTATTATGTACATTGATGAGTTGTTGAGGTAATTCAAGTCGGTAGGCTACTGGTCCGACACGATCTATAATCTTAAATGGTCCAATGTACCTTGGATTTAGTTTCCCCCGTTTACCAAATCGAACAACACCTTTCCAAAGTGAAACCTTAAGCATGACCATCTCTCCAATTTCAAATTCTATATCTTTTATTTTAATGTCCGCGTAACTCTTTTGTCGACTTTGGGAGGTTTTCAACCGTTGTTGAATTTGAATGATTTTCTCTGTAGTTTCTTGGATAATTTCTGGACCCGTAATCTGTGTATCCCCCATTTCACTCTAACAAATCGGAGATCTGCACTTTCTACCATAAAGTGCCTCAAACGGTGCCATCTCAATACTCGAGTGGTAACTGTTGATGTAGGAAAACTCTGCTAACGGTATATGTCGATCCCAACTGTTACCAAAATCAATAACACATGCTCGTAGCATGTCTTCAAGGGTCTGTATCGTCCTTTCACTCTGCCCATCAGTTTGTAGATGATAGGTAGTACTCATGTCTAGACGAGTCCCTAATGATTGTTGCAACGTCTGCCAGAATCTTGAAACAAATCTGCCATCCCTATCTGAGATAATAGATACTGGTATTCTATGTCTGGAGACAACTTCCTTCAAGTATAGTCATGCTAACTTCTCCATTTTATCATCTTCTCTCATTGGCAGAAAGTGTGCTGACTTGGTGAGACGATCGACTATTACCCAAATAGTATCATAACCACTTGCAGTCCTTGGCAATTTAGTAATGAAATCCATGGTAATATTTTCCCATTTCCATTCTGGGATTTTGGGTTGTTGAAGTAGACCTGATGGTTTCTGATGTTCAGCTTTGACCTTAGAACAAGTTAAACATTCTCCTACGTATTTAGCAATATCGACTTTCATACTCGGCCACTAAAAGTGTTTCTTGAGATCTTTGTACATCTTCCCCGCTCCGGGATCTATTAAATATCTGGTTTTATGTGCTTCCTTAAGTACCATTTCTCTCACATATCCAAACTTTGGTACCCAAATTCTTTCAGCCCTATACCGGGTTCCGTCTTCCCGAATATTAAGATGTTTTTCCGATCCTTTGAGTATTTCATTCTTCAAATTTCCTTCTTTTAAAACTCCCTGCTGCGCCTAATTTATTTGAGTAGTAAGGTTAGTACGAATAATTATATTCATAGATTTTACCCGCATAGGTTCTCTGTCCTTTCTACTCAAAGCGTCGGCTACCACATTCGCCTTCCCCGGGTGGTATCGAATCTCAAAGTCGTAATCGTTCAACAGTTCAATCCACCTGCGCTACCTCATGTTCAATTGTTTTTGATCAAATATATGTTGGAGACTTTTGTGGTCGGTATATATGATACTTTTGACCCCATATAAGTAGTGCCTCCAAGTCTTTAATGCAAAAACAACAGCGCCCAATTCCAAATCGTGAGTCGTATAATTCTGCTCGTGAATCTTCAATTGTCTGGACGCATAAGCAATTACCTTCGTTCGTTGCATTAATACACAACCGAGACCTTGCTTTGAGGCGTCACAATATATCACAAAATCATTATTCCCTTCAGGCAATGACAATATAGGTGCTGTAGTTAACTTTTTCTTCAACAATTGAAATGCCTTCTCTTGCTCATCCTTCCATTCAAATTTCATCCCTTTATGCGGTAATGCAGTCAAGGGTTTTGCTATTTTGGAAAAATCTTGGATGAATCTTTTGTAGTAACCAGCCAATCCTAAAAATTGGCGTATATGCTTCGGAGTTTTTGGGGTTTCCTAGTTTTCAACGGTTTCAATCTTCGACAGATCCACCTAAATACCTTCCTTGTTTACTACATGACCGAGGAATTGAACTTCTTTCAACCAAAATGCACACTTTGAAAACTTAGCGTACAATTTTTCTTTCCTCAATAATTATAGCACTTTTCTCAAATGTTCTTCGTGCTCTTGATCGTTCTTTGAGTAAATAAGTATGTCATCGATGAAAACAATGACAAACTTGTTAAGATATGGCCCACATACTCGGTTCATGAGATCCATGAACACAGCTGGTGCGTTAGTCAATCCAAACGGCATAACCATAAACTCATAATGACCGTAATGCGTCCTAAAAGCAGTCTTCGGAATATCATCTTCCTTCACCCTCATTTGATGATATCCAGAACGTAAATCAATCTTCGAGTAAACTGACGAACCATGCAGTTGATCAAATAAGTCATCAATTATCGGTAGTGGGTAGGGGTTCTTGATGGTGACTTTGTCCAACTCTCGGTAGTCGATACACAACCTGAATGTACCATCTTTCTTTTTGACAAACAAAATAGGAGCTCCCCATGGTGATGTGCTTGGTCGAATGAAACCACGCTTTAAAAGTTCCTGTAATTGGCTCTGGAGTTCCTTCATTTTACTGGGTGCGAGTCTGTATGGAGCATGAGCTATTGGTGCAGCTCCTGGTACAAGATCTATTTGAAATTCAACGGATCGGTGTGGAGGTAGTCCCGGTAATTCTTTCGAAAATACATCGAGAAATTCTTTTGCGACGGGAACATCATTGATGTTCTTTTCTTCGGTTTGTACTTTCTCTACATGTGCTAGAACAGCATCTCAACCTTTTCTTATTATCTTTTGCGCCTTCAAATTACTAATAAGATTTAGCTTCGCGTTGCTCTTTTTTCCGTACACCATTAAGGGTTTTCCTTTTTTCGTACAATGCGAATCGCATTTTTGTAACATACGATCTATGCTCTCTCCTTTTTCAACCAGTCCATGCCAATTATCACATCAAAACTCCCTAACTCTACTGGTATCAAATCAATCTTAAATGTTTCGCTAACCAGTTTAATTTCTCGATTCTGACATATTTTATCTGCTGAAATTATTTTACCATTTGCTAATTCAAGTAAAAATTTATTATTCAAAGGCATCAATGGACCACTTAATTTAGCATAAAAATCTCTACTCATATAGCTTATATCCGCACCCGAATCAAATAAAACATAAGCAGGTTTATCGTCAATAAGAAATGTACCCGTAACAAGCTCCGGGTCTTCCTGCGCTTCTGCCGCATTGATGTTAAAAACTCTTCCACATCTTCGCCCATTATTGTTTTCCTGGTTTGGGCACATAGTTTTGTAGTGGCCCTTCTTCCCGCATCCGAAACAAGTAATGTGGGCATTATTTGTTCCTCTAGCCGCTGATCCATAAACTTCACACTTTATCGCACCATGTCCCTTTCTATTACACTTAGTACACGATGTCATACAGAGCCTAATAGGATGGTATCCTTCATACCTCTAGCATGGTTTCTGCTTCTGGTTGTTATTGTTGAAATTGTTGTTATTGTGGTTGTTATTATTGTTGGAACGGTTGTTGTAGTTGTTGTTGGGATTTTTATTATTGTTGCGGTTAAAGTTGCGGTTGTTATGGTAGTTGTTGCATTTGTGATTGTGATTATTGTTGTTGTTGTTGTTGTATTGGTGACTCTTGTCACTGTTTTCTTCCCACTTTCTCTTGACTTGTTTCGTGTTGGCTTCTTCGGCCGCCCGTTCTTTAATTCTTCCATCTATCTGATTTATGAGTTTATGATCCATTCAACTTGCCTTTTGTATGGAGGCGGGCTCGTGTGAACTCACATCTTCTTGAATCCTTTTTGGTAACCCTTTTACAAATGCGTCGATCTTCTCTTCTTCATCTTCGAACGCTCTTGGACACAATAGGCACAACTCTGTGAATCGGCGTTCATAGGTGGTAATATTGAATCCTTGCGCTCGTAATCCTCTAAGCTCTACCTTGAGCTTATTGACCTCGTTTCTGGGACAGTACTGATCAGTCATCATGTGTTTGAATGCTGACCACGGTAGTGTGTAAGCAGCATCTTGTCCCACTTGCTCCAGATAGGTATTCCACCATGTTAACGCAGCACCTGTGAAGGTATGCGTGGCGTACTTTACCCTATCTTCTTCAGTACATTTACTTATGGCAAACACCGATTCAACCTTCTCGGTCCACCATTTTAATCCGATTGGACCCTCGGTTCCATCGAATTCCAGAGGTTTACAGGCAGTGAATTCTTTGTAGGAGCATCCTACACGAGTTCTTGTGGTGTTAGTTCCATTGCTGGATTCAGAGTTATTGTTGTTTTGTATTGCAGCCTATACTGCGGCTATGTTTGCTACAAGGAAAACACGGAAGTCTTCCTCGTTCATGTTCAAGTTCTGACGAGTCATCGGTGCCATTTCCTTCAAAAATAGCCAAAAGAATATAGTTAATCATATAGAATGTTAAGAGTGGTCAATAGTATTTCGTAGCATAATATGAACTCATTTATAAAAGCTTTTTCTTCATATTAGCGTTTTATAAGTTTTAATTCGGGTAATACCTACCCGTTAAGTTCATACTTAGTAGCTAATATACAATTCAACTACTACAATTATATATGAAAAACTGATAATAATATTTAGCGTTCAAACTTTTATACAATATTTTACAAACTTACAATACCGTTATTTTACATATAGCATGAAATATAGCACACAATAACTTTGATACAAGGTAGTTACGAAGACCATTCTAGTTTAATGCAAGTCGTTCAGCAAAGGCAATAAAGACAAGTAATTCATAGGTCCAGAAACAAGTCATGCATTCTGGTTTTATTAATACTATTTCCCATCCTTGGTCTTGTGCCGTTATGGTCGTTGACAAGACAGCAGGTTGTAACGTTTTCAAAAGGACGGGGGTTACGTAATGCCCAACAGCCCCGTAACAATCTAAAAATCTTATTTCTCACCCCAACTTCTGAATCCGTCACTTGTGGGAATGTTTTATTTAGAAGTTGCAACCCGATGTTCTTTTTCTCAATTTGGTGAGAAGCGAACATCACTAACCTGTAAACATAACATGCTTCGTTATGTTGCATGTTTGAAGCTCTTTCTAACGAACGAAGTCCTATTTTGGGATATGTGGAGTCAAAATAGGATCTCAACCCATTGCGTAAAATTGCATTTGGGTTTCCCGCACTTAATGCCTTAAAGAAAACATGGCGTAACTTACGGTCTCCCCAATGTGATATACACAATCTATCGAAGGAAATCCTTTTATAAACTAAGGCATGCTTGGAACATCTTTCAAATGTTCTACAGACTAATCTCGCCGTAAATAATTGTGCCGATGAATTCTGACCAACTTTAGACAAGATTTCATCAATCATATCCCAGGGTAGGTCTTCTAAAATATTTATTCGTCTATCTTTAACATCCATTTTGTGTTTTTATACTGTAAAATAGATGAGAGTTAGATTCGTAGAAGATAATTAACAAACAATACAAGCAATTTTTACATATAACATAAAAGTACAATCACACTATTATACATATATTACACATCATGATTACAACTCTTTATTCCGACTCACTTGTTACTTCCTCTTCGGACTTGTTTCGTTTTGCTAATTTCATAGGGATACATGGTACTCCTTTAATACGAGCCGTCATTTTCATAAATGGTTTAGAAAAACCTGGTGGCCTAGATGTTCCCGGGTTATAGTTAAAATTTAAGAAACACGGGTATTTAAGATAGAGTTCATCAGATTTGGGATCAGATTTTTCTATTTTTATGGCCTTTCCCTTATTGTTTTCTTTTGCTTCACTAAATTGGGTCGGGGTAATTTCTATAACATCGTCGAAATCCTCATCAGGATCCGATTCATCAGAAAATTGGTAATCTTCTCAATATTTTTCCTCCTCAGTGGAGACACCACAAACCATTTTTAACTTTGGTCCATTAATTGATGATTTTCTTTTATTTAACCGTTTTCTGTAGTTTTTAATATTTCTTCTTCCGGAACCTCTTCTTCTTTCGGTTCCTCCTCTTCCGGTTCCTCTTCTTCCGGTTCCTCTTTTTCCGGTTCCTCTTCTTCCGGTTTCTCTTCTTCTGGTTCCTCTTCGGGAATTTGTGAATCTTCCCAAAATATATTCGACTCTTCATTATTATTAGGTGAGTCGATGAGATTTGTACTAGAGGTAGACATCTATCACACAATATCAAACACGTTAAGAGATTTATATATCTCATAATATTTACACGTTAACAATATATAGTTTCCAAAAAAAAGTATTAAGCAATCGTTTTTAAAGAAAACACGGTCAAAGTCCAGACTCACTAATGCATCCTAACAAACTTGATAAGACACACTAATGCAATTTCATGGTTCTCTAAGGCCAACGCTCGGATACCAACTGAAATGTCCCGTTCATATTGTAGTCACCCGAACTTTTCCATGATTATATATATTAAATGAAGACTATATTTACATGATTAAATGTTTCCAACATGTTAAGCAATCAAACTTGTTAAGACTTGATTTATTGAAATGTGTTATGTAGTCAATTGGTCACCCAAATTGTCCGGCGATTCACGAACGTTAACAATTTGTGACAACTACATGATGATATATATATATATATATATATATATATATATATATATATATATATATATATATATATATATATGGATAGTAAACATGAGATTATGATAAGTAAATATCTCACTAAGTATATTAACAATGAGTTATATACATAAAAATGAGACTAGTGAATTCAGAAACTCGAAACGATATATATAACGATTATCGTTATAACAACGTCTTACTAAATACATATGAATCATATTAATATATTGATACACTATGTTTAACATGATAAAATGATAATTAAATATATCATTAAGTGTGTTAATAATGAACTACATATGTAAAACAAGACTATTAAATTAAGAGTTTCGAAACGAGTTATAAATGTAACGATTATCGTTGTAACGACGTTTTAATTGTATTAAGATATATTCATACACCATGTTATCATTATAATTTGATAATCTAACATCTCATTAGATATAATAAACAACTGATTAACAACATTAAAGGAGATCGTTAACTTAAAGGTTTCAAAACAACACTTACATGAAACAACTAACGGTGACTTAACAACTCAGTTAAAATGTGTATACATGTAGTGTATTAAGATGTATTAATACACTTTTGAAAGACTTCAAGACACATATCAAAACACTTATACTTATCAAATTTGGTCAGAATTACAGTCTCATTCGTTTTCATCAACAATTCTACTCGTATGCACCCGTATTCGTACTCGTACAATACAGAGCTTCTAAATGTATTTACTATTGGTATATACACTTCAATGATCAGCTCTTAGCAGCCCTTGTGAGTCACCTAACCATGTGGGAGCCATCATTTGGCAACTAGCATGACTTATGAGTAAGGAAACAAAAACAAGAACTCCTTTTAACCCCACTCACCACTCACCATTCGCTTCATTTCATTTCCAAATCTCTTTTTTTAATTCTCTCTCAACACACACACACTTATGAATGAATTTTTCCAGAAACTAATCATCATCTTCGTCAAAAATTACTTCAAGAATCAAGCTATAATCATCATAGGAAGAACACTTCAAGAACACTTCGAAAATCCTTTCAAGTTTGCTAGTTTACTTTCAATCTTGCAAATCCATTTCAAGTGATCATCCAACCTCAAGAAACCTTTGTTATTTACAGTAGGTTATCTTTCTAAATCAAGGTAATATTTATATTCAAGCTTTGATTCAATTTATATAACTATAACTATCTTAATTCGAGTAGTAATCTTACTTGAACTTGTTTCTCGTGTCATGATTCTACTTCAAGAACTTCCAAGCCATCAAAGATCCTTTGAATCTCAAGTTATTTTTTCATCATTTCCAGTAGGTTTACCTACTTTACTTAAGGTAGTAATGATGTTCATAACTTCATTCGATTCATATATATATAACTATCTTATTAGAAGATTTGAACATGTAATAACTAGAACATAGTTTAGTTAATTCCGAACTTCTTCGCAAACAAAGTTAATCCTTCTAACTTGACTTTTAAAATCAACTAAACACATGTTCTATATCTATATGATATTCTAACTTAATGATTTAAAACCTGGAAACACGAAGAACACCGTAAAACCGGACATGCGCCGTCGTAGTAACACCGCGGGCTGTTTTGGGTTAGTTAATTAAAAACTATGATAAACTTTGATTTCAAAGCTATATTTCTGGAAAAATGATTTTTCTTATGAACATGAAACTATATCTAAAAATCATGGTTAAACTCAAAGTGAAAGTATGTTTTTCAAAATGGTCATCAAGATGTCGTTCTTTCGACGGAAATGACTACCTCTTTAGTAAATGACATGTAACCTATATTTCCAACTATAAACTTATACTTTTTCTGTTTATATTCATAAACTTAAGTTCAATATAAAAACATAGCAACTTGAATCACTCAAAACAGATTTAAAACGAAGAAGTTACGGGTAAAACAAGATTGGATAATTTTTGCTTGTTGTAGCTACGTGAAACTTGTAACAAACTTATACAAATCATAACTTAACCAACTTATATTGTATTATACATATATTCTAATATATATTATGTAATCTTGGGATACCATAGACACGTATACAATGTTTTGACATATCATATCGACCCATCTATATAATATATTTTGGAACAACCATAGACACTCTATATGCAGTAATGCTTGAGTTAGCTATACAGGGTTGAGGTTGATTCCAAAATAATATATATAGTTTGAGTTGTGATCTAGCTCGAGGCTTGTATACACTGGGTCGTGGATTGATCCAAGATAATGTATATTGATTTATTTCTGTACATCTAACTATGGACAACTAGCTGTAGGTTACTAACGAGGACTGCTGACTTAACAAACTCAAATCAATAAAACGTAATAAAAAATGTTGTAAATATATTTTGATCATATTTTGATATATATGTACATATTTGTATAGGTTCGTGAATCGACACGTGGCCAAGTCTTATTTTCGACGAAGGGAAAAATCTGTAAAAGTGAGTTATAGTCCCATTTTTAAAATCTAATATTTTTGGGATGAGAATACATGCAGTTTTATAAATGTTTTACAAAATAGACACAAGTACTTGAAACTACTTTCTATGGATGAATGATCGAAGCCGCATATTCCCTTTTTGCTTGGTAGCCTAAGAATTAGTAAACCGATCTACTAATTGACGCGAATCCTAAAGATAGATCTATTGGGCCTAACAAACCCCATCTAAAGTACCGGATGCTTTAGTACTTCGAATTCGTTATTATCATGTACTAAGGGTGTCCCGGAATGATGGGGATATTATTATATGCATCTTGTTAATGTCGGTTACCAGGTGTTCACCATATGAATGATTTTTATCTCTATGTATGGGATGTGTATTGAAATATGAAATCTTGTGGTCTATTATTACGATTTGATATATATATAGGTTAAACCTATAAATCACCAACATTTTTGTTGATGTTTAAAGCATGTTTATTCTCAGGTGATTATTAAGAAGCTTCCACTGTTGCATGCTAAATAAAGACAGGATTTGGAGTCTGCATGCTTGTATAATATTGTTTAAAACTGCATTCAGAGAATTAAATAAATGTGTAATATTATTGTAAACCATTATGTAATGGTCATGTGTTAAACATTACATTTTAGATTATCATTACTTGATAATCCACGTTATGCTTTTAAAACCTTTATCGATAAAATAAAGGTTATGGTTTGTTTTAAAAATCGAATGCAGTCTTTGAAAAAAAAACGTCTCATATAGAGGTCAGAACCTCGCACCGAAATCAATTAATATGGAACGTTTATAATTGATATGAATGGGACATTTCAGTTGGTATCCGAGCGTTGGTCTTAGAGAACTAGAAATTTGCATTAGTGTGTGTCTAACCGAGTTTGTTAGGATGCATTAGTGAGTCTGGACTTCGACCGTGTTTTTCTTTAAAAACGATTGCTTAACATTTTTAGTTGGAAACTATATATGTTAACATGTCAATATTATGTGATATATTAATCTCCTAACTTGTTTGATATTATGTGATAGATGTCTACCTCTAGCACAAATCCCATCGACTCATCTAATAATAATGAAGAGTCGAATATATATTGGGAAGATTCACAAGTTCCTGAAGAACCAGAAGAAGAGGAACCGGAAGAAGAGGAACCGGAAGAAGAAGAGGTTTCAGAAGAGGAAATATTAGGAACCACAGAAAAACAGATAAATAAAAGAAAATCCTCAAGCAACGGACCAAAGTTAATAATGGTCAATGGTGTTTCCGCCGAGGAAGCAAAATATTGGGAAGATTACCAATTTTTTGATGGATCGAATCCCGATGAGGATTCCGATGATGTTATAGAAATTACCTCTGCCCAATTCAATAAAGCAAAAGAAAATAATAAGGGAAATAGTATAAAAATAGAGAAACCTGATTCCAAGCCCGATGAACTTTATAGGTATTGGCAACATCCGTATTTCCTAAATTGTAACAATAACCCGAGAACCTCTAAACCACCAGGTTTTTCTAAACCATTGTGGAAAACAACGGCTTGTATTAGAGGAACACAAATATCCCTCAAAAATTAGGAAAACGAACCAGGTCTAAAGAAGAAGAAACCAGTGATTCAGATTAGAGGGTTGTAATCATGTTGTGTAATATAGGTATTGTAGTGTGCTTGTACTTTTATGTTCTATGTAAAAATTGCTTGTATTGTTTGTTAATTATCTTTTACGAATCTAATCCTTGTCTATTTTACAGTATAAAAACACAAAATGGACGTTAAGGTAGACAACTGAATATTTTAGAAGACCTACCAGAGGATATGATTGAGGAAATTTTGTCTAGAGTCGGTCAGAATTCATCAGCGCAATTAGTTATGGCGAAATTAACTTGTCAAACATTTGAAAGACTTTCCAGAAATGCTTTAGTTTATAAAAGGCTTTCCTTTGATAGGTGGGGTATATCACATTGAGGAGACTTTAAGTTACGCCGTGTTTTCTTTTAGGCATTGAATGCGGGGAACCCAGATGTAATTTTACGCTACGGGTTGAGAACTTATTTTGACTCAACATATCCCAACATAGGACTTCGTACATTAGAAAGAGCTTCTAACATGCAACATAAGGAAGCATGTTATGCTTACGGGTTAGTAATGTTCGCTTCTCGCCAAAGTGAGAAAAAGAACATCGGATTACAACTGTTAAATAAAACATTCCCACAAGTGACGGACTCAGTAGTTGAGGTGAGAAACAAGGTTTTTAGATTATTACGGGGCTGATGGGCATTACGTAACCCCCGTCCTTTTGAAAACATTACAACACGTTGTCTTGTCAACAGCCACAACAGTTACGTTCCACAAGACCAAGGGTGGGAGATTGTACTAATAAAACCAGAATGCATGACTTGTTTCTGGACGTACGAATTACGTGTCTTTATTGCCTTTGCTGAACGACTTGCGTACTAACTAGAATTATCCTCAAAAATGTCTTGTATCAAAGTTATTGTGTGCTATATTTCATATTATATGTAAAATAGCGGAATTGTAAGTTTGAAGAATATTTGAATGTGAAATATTATTATGATCAGTTTTTCATATAGATTTGTGGTAGTTGAATCGTATATTAGCTGTTAAGTATGAACGTAACGGGTAGGTAGTACCCGAAGTAAAATTTATAAAACGCTAATATGAAGAAAAAGCTTTTATAAATGAGTTCATATTATGCTATGAAATACTATTGACTACTCTTAATATTCTATATGATTAATTTGATTATTTTGAAGGAAATGGCACCGACTACTCACCAAACCATGAATATGAGTGAAGAGGAATTCCGTACTTTTCTAGCTTCGAACATAGCCACAGTACAGGCTGTGCTGAATACCAACAATAACCTTGGATCTAGCAATACAGGAAATCGTGTAGGATGCACCTACAAAGAATTCAGTACCTGTAAACCTTTGGAATTTGATGGGATCGAAGGACCGATCGGATTGAAACGGTGGACCGAGAAGGTCGAATCAGTGTTTGCCATAAGTAAGTGTACTGAAGAGGTCAAAGTGAAGTACGCTACGTATACCTTCACAGGTACTGCGTTAACATGGTGGAACACCTATCTTGAGCAGGTAGGACAAGATGCTGCTTACGCACTACCGTGGTCAGCATTCAAACACTTGATGAACGAGCAGTATCGTCCTAGAAACGAGGTCAATAAGCTCAAGGTAGAGCTTAGAGGGTTACGAACACAAGGATTTGATATTACCACGTACGAAAGACGATCTACGGAATTGTGCCTATTGTGTCCGGGAGCGTTTGAAGATGAAGAAGAGAAAATCGACGCGTTTGTAAAAGGGTTACCCGAAAGAATTCAAGAAGATGTGAGTTCACACGAGCCCGCCTCTATACAAAAGGCAAGTCGAATGGCTCATAAACTAGTGAACCAGATTGAATAAAGAATTAAAGAATCGGCGGCCGAAGAGGCCAACATGAAACAAGTCAAGCGAAAGTGGGAAGAAAACGGTGACAAGAGTCACTAATATAACAACAACAATTACAACAACAACCGCAATAACTATCCCAACAACCGCAACAATAACCGCAATCCTAACAATAACTACAACAAATGTCCCAACAACAACAACAACTACAACAACCGTTTCAACAACAGTAACAATCCCAACAACAACCTCAATAACAACAACGGCAACAAAAACCAAAAATAACCATGCCAAAGGTGTGAAGAGTATCACTAGGGGTTCTGCGCGATATTTTGCAACAGGTGTAAAAAAAATGGTCATAGCGCAATGAAGTGTGAGGTCTACTGTGATGACGCGGGAATTTCCGACCAAATTTAAACATAATCTTATATGATTCGACTCGATAAGCAAAGTCTATTAAACCGAGTCTCATTATGTTTGAACTATTTCATGATAACATTTGACCTTTAACTATTTCCGACGATTCACGAACCTTTAATTGTAACTAAGAATGTAAATATAAATAATTATATATAAAACTAATTATATTAGTATTAATGAACTATTAAGTAATTTTGTTATTATAAAAGATAACATTTAATAACTAAAGATTTTCATTTTGAATATATATAGTATATTGTATATAAATGATTCAAACATATTTTACCAACGTTATCAAAATACTAAATGTACAATGTTATACTTTGTAGTTAATTGTTTAATATACATAATTAATCATCTACTCAACATTTAAAACATGATTTTATATATATGGTAGTATACATATATACATAAATATAACTATATATATATGATTTTATACATAATTATTATATTATGTATATGTAGAAATTTATAATATATCTATGATGAAATAATGTACTATTTTAATAAATATATATAATACTTACATATATAAAACATTTATATTTTTCATAATTACTTACATAAGTATAATATAATTAGTATGTAAATAAATATTATAATATATTTATATTAAAATGCATAAATATATAATATTCAGTATATGTTACAATACATATTACATAATTATTAAATATTACATAATAATAGATGATATTAATAAATTAAATTTAAATACAAATATAGTTGTTGTAGTAATGTTATTTGTATCGTCAAATATCAATATTTGTATTCATAATATCACTTTATATCATATAAAGATGAAATTGGATGTATATATTAGATTATTATTACTAATATTATTATTATCGATAAAATATTAATATTATCATAATTAGTATGGTATTATTATTATTATTATTATTATCATTTTTACAATTATTATTATCATTAATATTATATTTATCATTATTATTAATTTTATTAATATTATTAGATATTAATAGTATTGTTATTATATATTATTATTATTAATTAAAAAAAACAGTAGGGATCTATATTATACGCGTGACCTCTGTATCCTTTATCTCTATTATTATTATTTTTTTGTTTCTTTCCTGCTCCCAACTCGTGAACCTGTGTTGACATTTTCTCCATTTTTTATCAACCGATCTCTATTATTAAAACATGATTATGTATAATTGCAAATCAAATAAAAAGGAAATCCAATGGGATTAAAGAGCACAGCGATATTTTTTTTTTCTTCTTCTCTGCACGCTCCAATTTTTTTTTCTCTTAATTCAATTTCGAATAAAGTTTCAAAATCTAAAAATGCAGAAAGGTTAGAAATCTTTCTTTGAATCTATCTGCAAAATCTCAACTCTCAAATCTTTCTATCGATCTTGAATTTTGAAGTCAAAGTTTAGTTTAAAAAAAGTCAACAATTGTTCTTGAGACAAATTCGCGTTCGTGTATATGTTTCTGATCAAATTGACGATTCCAGTAGTTTTTATACATGTTTATAAAACTATTTCGTGTTATAAACATTATCTATAATGTTATCTATTACGAAATCAATTTTTTTTTTGTTCCAAGAACCGACGCTGCAGTAGGCCTTTAGTATTTTTTTTATTTTAGAACCCAAATTATTTTTTTTTCTGTAATGTTTTGAAGCTTTAAAGGGAACCCCGATTTTGTTTTTTTTTTGGTTATTGATGTTTTGTTGAATCCATGAGACTTGTGGAGAAGAAGAGGAATAGAAGAAAAACAGTTTATATAAAATTTAAATTCGATATTAGTACAGAGAATCAAAATTGGTGGGATGGTCGAGAGTGTTTGCGTGTGAGCATGTGGTCACGAGATCGATTCCAGAGGACGGTAGTTTCTTTTTTTTTTGAAACTCTTTTCATGTGAGGTAGTTTTCTTTTCTAATTTTATTATTGTTATTATATATTAATTATTATTAGTATTATTATTATTATTGTGATTGTTTTGATTGTTATTGTTATTGTTATTATTAGTATCATACTTGTTATCATATTTGAAAGTATTATAGACATTACTATTATTATTATGATAGGTATTAATAATATTATTATTAGTAATAAACTTATCATTTTAGTATTTTATCATCATTAGGATTATGATTATGATTATCATTATTATTATTATGAAGGAAATAAAAATATATTATTATCATCAATATTAGAATTTGTACCGGTTTATAAATAATAGTATCATCAGTACATTTACAATTAATAATATCATATTTATCAGTATCATCATTAATATTTACTAGTATTATTATGATTATCATTTATCATTTTATAAATATTAGAACCCTTATTATTAACATAAGTATGGTATTAGTATTAATATTATTTTAGAGTTATTATTATTAGTATCATTAACAGTTATCATTTTCATTTTTTTTGCTATTAGTATTATCATTATTAATAAAATTATTATTATTATTAGTAAATCATTATTATCTAAATTATTATTTTAACAAATAAATATTTTGTACACTATATATATACTTATGGTATATACTAGGATTGTATTAATAATTCACATAACAAACTAATAAAATTTCATAAATACAATACTAACCACAAATATATGTATATAAATATATTAATGTCACTATTTATATAAACGTAAATCATTATAGATATATATACATAAAATCGATATATATATAAAATATAACTTAAAATATAATATAAGTATACGTTTTAAAATAAAGGTTAGAATAAATTCTACAAAACTATAATATATAAATAATACATATTAATAAATGAAATTTTGTAACTTACATTATACGTATTAATATATACACAATTGATATAGGTTCGTAAATCCGAGGCCAACCCTGCATTGTTCAATGACGTCATATGTATTTTTACTACAAAATACAGTATCGTGAGTTTCATTTGCCCTTTTTTACTATTTACATTTTTGGGCTGAGAATACATGCAAATGCTTTATTAACTGTTTTACAATATTTATATGTATGAGTTTCATTATTCCCTTTTTAAATGCTTTTACAATATATATTTTTGGGACTGAGAATGCATGCGCTGTTTTTATAAATGTTTTACGAAATAGACACAAGTAATCAAAACTACATTATATGGTTGAATGATCGAAATCGAATATGCCCCTTTTTATTAAGTCTGGTAATCTAAGAATTAGGGAACAGACACCCTAATTGACGCGAACTCTAAAGATAGATCTATCGGGCCCAACAAGCCCCATCCAAAGTACCGGATGTTTTAGTACTTCGAAATTTATATCATGTCCGAAGGAGGATCCCGGAATGATGGAGATATTCTTATATATGCATATTGTTAATGTCGGTTACCAGGTGTTCAATCCATATGAATGATATTTTTGTCTCTATACATGGGACGTATGTTTATGAGAAATGGAAATCTGAAATCTTGTGGTCTATTAAAATGATGGAAACGATTGTTTAAGTTAAACTAATGAACTCACCAACCTTTTGGTTGACACTTTAAAGCATGTTTATTCTCAGGTACGAAAGAAATCTTCCGTTGTGTATTTGCTCATTTTATAGATATTACTTGGAGTCATTCATGGCATATTTCAAAAGACGTTGCATTCGAGTCGTCGAGTTCATCAAGATTATTATCAAGTCAATTATAGTTGGATATATTATGAAATGGTATGCATGCCTGTCAACTTTCGATGTAATGAAAGTTTGTCTTTTCAAAAACGAATGCAATGTTTGTAAAATGTATCATATAGAGGTCAAATACCTTGCGATGTAATCAACTGTTGTGAATCGTTTATAATCGATATGGACTTCGTCCGGATGGATTAGGACGGGTCTTCACAGTTGGTATCAGAGCGGTGGTCTTAGCGAACCAGGTCTTGCATTAGTGAGTCTAACTGATAGTCGTTAGAATGCATTAATGAGTCTGGACTTCGACCGTGTCTGCATGTCAAAAGTTTTGCTTATCATTTAGTGTCGAAAAATTATTTGCTTATCATCCTTAAAGTCTAAGACACGTCTTACTGCCTTTATTGCATAGACAGTGTATAGTTAAATTCATATCTTAGCGTATCTGTTATTGTTACCTTTGCCTGACAGCTTCCGTAGATTCCTCCGTAGCTTATGGGATTTTAGTATTATATATGCATATGTAAATTATGTATTGCAGGGTACTAATCTACATCCTATAATCTATTTCTTATCGAAAATCCTTCATCTGATCGTACGAGATGAATCCCTCAACCAGTTCGAGTCCATCAGATTTCGATAGCTATTTCGATAGTTATTCCGACAGCTATTTCGATATGGATTTCCACTCGAGCTCCGAAAGCAGAGTAACCGGAATGAATCGATCAATTAGCCATCATCTATTCTGAATGAATTGGAGATGGGTTCGTAGTCGACTTAATCAATGGAAACGCGAAGAAGGCGATCATTTCCACTAACCAAATTCACCTCTTGACAATGAACCTAAAACGTTTACCGGCGAACCTGTTCGAGACACCATTTTCTCTCTCATTTCCAAAGTATCTCATCACGATCATATACTATCTCAGATTCTAAACCTCATTCATCCGCTCGTCCGAACCGACAATCATCCCGGTGTAATAGAAGAAGTTAACGAACTTCGCGCATAAGTTGTAGTCTTGGAAAATATGGTGCAAAACGTACCAGCTTCATCCAAATCACCGGCACCAACAGTACCACCAACAACCCAAATTTCAATATCACATGCCTCAACATCTCAATCTATACCTCGAGTATAATCATCATTCTACATGACATTCTACATCAGTTATCTTCGTTCGACATGGTGATTATGTAATCTCTAATGTTTTAGAGATTATTTATTCTAGTTCCAACTGAAAACTAAATGAGTTTAATATCATGTTAACTCATTAAATTCATGATTACATCTGAAGAAAATATATATGTATATATGTTTTCATAAAGATTGTAATTAAAAATTCTTTTGTACAAACTGTTAATAATAAAAATATTTTAACGGGTAGGTAATACCCGAGGAATATTTAAATTTCACATTAATAAGTTACACTGTATATTCTTCGAATCTGATTCAACAGTTATTCACTATCCTATTTAAAACTACCGGGATACTTATCCGTTCACCAAAGAATAACTATTTTCATTCAAATTCAATTTCATATTTGAATTTTGACCTATCAGAATCCAACAAGTGGCATAATGAAGAAATAATGGACACAATAAAAATTGATTAGAAACAGACTAATTAACAATATTAAATTTTATTAAGAAACCACGCTAACAAAATCCTAGCTAACTGTTCCTAGCTAACTGTTAATTCCGTATTACATTTTATTTATCGCAATTTATTTATCGCAATTTATATTCTCGCAATTTTATTTATTGTCATTTAATTTCTGTTATTTACTTTACGCACTTTATTTATCGTCATTTAATTTCTGTTATTTATTTTACGCACTTTAAATATCGGGACACGTATACAAGGTTTTGACATATCATATCGACACATCTATATATATTATTTGGAATCACCATAGACACTCTATATGCAGTAATGATCGAGTTCTCTATACAGGGTTGAGGTTGATTCTATAATAATATATATACTTTGAGTTGTGATCGAGTCTGAGACATGTACACGGGTCACGATACGTATTAATTAATTCAAATATTATATATTAAACTATATATGAATGATTGCACTATCAACTGTGGACTAATAACATTGGACAATTAAAATGAATTAAAATATTGAATATAACATATGAAATTAAACAATTCTTCAAGTTTGCCACTTGATTTTGTCTTAAACCTCATTTGTATCTTCACGATTACATTCTGCGTTCAAACCTTTCATGATTCTTGAAAACACCTCAATCGATAAGATGAATCAACCGCACTTCATCTACGGAAAGAAAGATTTATGCATATAGTTATGCACCTGAGAAACTCTCGGCAATTGAGTAAAAGTTCAACACGTAGCCGCGTCAGATCCTTTGGCATTTATTAACAAAAACAACTTTGTGATCCCTTTTCAAAATTAGCCAATTTTGTCACAGCTCCAACAAGTCAACTTCGACTTTTCGTACGAAACAACCTTATTATAACGTTTATATATACGCGTGCTCTTTTATTGTTACCAGGTAACCTTTCATATTCCATCATATTGCCATCAGTGTTTAATCATCTAAAAACACAATTCTCCTGAAACCACCTCGGATTAATAACCGATGATTCAGATATCATAGCATTAAATGCAGAGGAAACAGAAAAATGCTAGATGGTCTAAACGGACCAAAGTTTGATGATAAAGAAAGGAGTGTTAGGAACGCTCGATAGAAAATTGGGTATTGAAAAACAGATTGCGTTACCCATGAAGGAGACCAAGGACAAATACAAGGACCAAATCCTATATTCAAAGGATTCAGGTAATTCTGGATCCGTTGAAATCTTTAGAGAATATCTTGCTCCGAAGTCATGTTAAAATCTTGCGGAAAATCTTTCTCCATCAACCGTCGAACTTAGAAATTCCAAAATATCATCATCAATATCTTTGATATTTCTGAGGATATTTTCATAAATATTCTCGTCCGAAATTATATACCTCTTCGTGCTTCCTGTGTATCAATATATTGGAAACATTCAATAGAAAATATAGTACCGAAAAGCAGATTATGCGAAACTATGAAGAAAGCCGTGGATAAATCACAAAGAATAAGTTTGACTTCAAAGAATCCAAATAATTCAATGTCTGCTAAAGTCTATAGTGAATAACTTGCTCCTTACTCTAAACCCTTGCAGACAATAGTTTCTATCATCCTCTGATCTTAGATATTCTGAGATATTATCGTACCTTTCATTATAAATATCCTCCATATTTCTGGAGATATTTTTATAACTATTCTTATCTGAAATCATTAATCTTTTCGTGCTATCAGTATTACATCATATAGAAACTGTTAGTTTCTATATTCTGTAAATTTTCAAGCTTAAAATATGAATGTTATTGAAGTAATGATGGGAACTGATGCATGAGTTAGTATAATATAATGACACTTGATCAACGTGATTATATTACAGTAAGTCATGTTGAGTTTCTAAATGAAACGTGATGATTCACAGATCATAACGTCATCATGTGCCATGTTACATAACTCTTTCATCCTACTTAACTCCGTAACAAATCAAGAAAATGTATTCTTGATGGTTCTATCTTCCGTGATGTTGATAAATTTGAAAATCAAATCGTGCTATCACGTTCCTTCATGCTTAGAACATTATAATCATTCGAAACTCTATATCTATAAATTCTGGACCATTATTCGCTTGACTTGAAGTCGGGAAGAGAAAACAAAAGCATAGAGCTTTGAAATATAAGGGAGAATATAAAGTCCGATAACAACACATAAATTACAAACCGTGTATATCAATGTTTATCGCAACATAAAGACACGTGAGAATTAAAAACATTATAATCCCGAGCGCGAAGTAGAAGAAAGCAGATTCCTCTGGTGGAAGTTGGAAAAGGAGAATGATTGTTGCGATAGTAAGGATGAGGACAAGGATCAGAACTGGATTAATCATTTTCAGAATCTTTTGGATGTATGAACTAAGAAAGAAAGTATAAGAATGGTGAGAATAATGGAAAGGAAGAGCTTACTTTATACTGGAAATATCAGACGTAGTAATCGGGGCAGATCACCGTATTTAATTAAAGAGATCTTAATTTCCATAAATCCCGAAGAATCAGATTTTATAGATCTTCAAGATTTTCTTTAAATCCCTTAAATTCCGGAATTCAACCAAGGCAATGTCAAAAGTTAAGACGCGCCTTATTTTCTAAATTCAAACCTGACTACGTCAAAAGTTCAAAACAAATCTTTGTTTCTCATTTCATCCTTTTGTGAATAGCTTCATTCGCACTCTTCGAATAATCGAATTATTTTTATCCATATTACTCAATGATGATAAAACTCAAGTTATCAACTCATATTCGTCAGGAAAACATATTTATTGTTAGCTATGACGACCTCACTCAAATTTCGGGACGAAATTTCTTTAACGGGTAGGTACTGTGATGAGGCGGGAATTTCCGACCAAATTTAAACATAATCTTATATGATTCTACTCGATAAGCAAAGTCTATTAAACCGAGTCTCATTATGTTTGAACTATTTCATGATAACATTTGACCTTTAACTATTTCCGACGATTCACAAACCTTTAATTGTAACTAAGAATGTAAATATAAATAATTATATATAAAACTAATTATATTAGTATTAATGAACTATTAAGTAATTTTGTTATTATAAAAGATAACATTTAATAACTAAAGATTTTCATTTTGAATATATATAGTATATTGTATATAAATGATTCAAACATATTTTACCAACGTTATCAAAATACTAAATGTACAATGTTATACTTTGTAGTTAATTGTTTAATATACATAATTAATCATCTACTCAACATTTAAAACATGATTTTATATATATGGTAGTATACATATATACATAAATATAACTATATATATATGATTTTATACATAATTATTATATTATGTATATGTAGAAATTTATAATATATCTATGATGAAATAATGTACTATTTTAATAAATATATATAATACTTACATATATAAAACATTTATATTTTTCATAATTACATACATAAGTATAATATAATTAGTATGTAAATAAATATTATAATATATTTATATTAAAATGCATAAATATATAATATTCAGTATATGTTACAATACATATTACATAATTATTAAATATTACATAATAATAGATGATATTAATAAATTAAATTTAAATACAAATATAGTTGTTGTAGTAATGTTATTTGTATCGTCAAATATCAATATTTGTATTCATAATATCACTTTATATCATATAAAGATGAAATTGGATGTATATATTAGATTATTATTACTAATATTATTATTATCGATAAAATATTAATATTATCATAATTAGTATGGTATTATTATTATTATTATTATTATCATTTTTACAATTATTATTATCATTAATATTATATTTATCATTATTATTAATTTTATTAATATTATTAGATATTAATAGTATTGTTATTATATATTATTATTATTAATTAAAAAAAAACAGTAGGGATCTATATTATACGCGTGACCTCTGTATCCTTTATCTCTATTATTATTATTTTTTTGTTTCTTTCCTGCTCCCAACTCGTGAACCTGTGTTGACATTTTCTCCATTTTTTATCAACCGATCTCTATTATTACAACATGATTATGTATAATTGCAAATCAAATAAAAAGGAAATCCAATGGGATTAAAGAGCACAGCGATATTTTTTTTTCTTCTTCTCTGCACGCTCCAATTTTTTTTTCTCTTAATTCAATTTCGAATACAGTTTCAAAATCTAAAAATGCAGAAAGGTTAGAAATCTTTCTTTGAATCTATCTGCAAAATCTCAACTCTCAAATCTTTATATCGATCTTGAATTTTGAAGTCAAAGTTTAGTTTAAAAAAAGTCAACAATTGTTCTTGAGACAAATTCGCGTTCGTGTATATGTTTCTGATCAAATTGACGATTCCAGTAGTTTTTATACATGTTTAGAAAACTATTTCGTGTTATAAACATTATCTATAATGTTATCTATTACGAAATCAATTTTTTTTTTTGTTCCAAGAACCGACGCTGCAGTAGGCCTTTAGTATTTTTTTTTATTTTAGAACCCAAATTATTTTTTTTCCTGTAATGTTTTGAAGCTTTAAAGGGAACCCCGATTTTGTTTTTTTTTTGGTTATTGATGTTTTGTTGAATCCATGAGACTTGTGGAGAAGAAGAGGAATAGAAGAAAAACAGTTTATATATAAAATTTAAATTCGATATTAGTACAGAGAATCAGAATTGGTGGGATGGTCGAGAGTGTTTGCGTGTGAGCATGTGGTCACGAGATCGATTCCAGAGGACGGTAGTTTTTTTTTTTTTTTTTGAAACTCTTTTCATGTGAGGTAGTTTTCTTTTCTAATTTTATTATTGTTATTATATATTAATTATTATTAGTATTATTATTATTATTGTGATTGTTTTGATTGTTATTGTTACTGTTATTATTAGTATCATACTTGTTATCATATTTGAAAGTATTATAGACATCACTATTATTATTATGATAGGTATTAATAATATTATTATTAGTAATAAACTTATCATTTTAGTATTTTATCATCATTAGGATTATGATTATGATTATCATTATTATTATTATGAAGGAAATAAAAATATATTATTATCATCAATATTAGAATTTGTACCGGTTTATAAATAATAGTATCATCAGTACATTTACAATTAATAATATCATATTTATCAGTATCATCATTAATATTTACTAGTATTATTATGATTATCATTTATCATTTTATAAATATTAGAACCCTTATTATTAACATAAGTATGGTATTAGTATTAATATTATTTTAGAGTTTTTATTATTAGTATCATTAACAGTTATCATTTTCATTTTTTTTGCTATTAGTATTATCATTATTAATAAAATTATTATTATTATTAGTAAATCATTATTATCTAAATTATTATTTTAACAAATAAATATTTTGTACACTATATATATACTTATGGTATATACTAGGATTGTATTAATAATTCACATAACAAACTAATAAAATTTCATAAATACAATACTAACCACAAATATATGTATATAAATATATTAATGTCACTATTTATATAAACGTAAATCATTATAGATATATATACATAAAATCGATATATATATAAAATATAACTTAAAATATAATATAAGTATACGTTTTAAAATAAAGGTTAGAATAAATTCTACAAAACTATAATATATAAATAATACATATTAATAAATGAAATTTTATAACTTACATTATACGTATTAATATATACACAATTGATATAGGTTCGTAAATCCGAGGCCAACCCTGCATTGTTCAATGACGTCATATGTATTTTTACTACAAAATACAGTATCGTGAGTTTCATTTGCCCTTTTTTACTATTTACGTTTTTGGGCTGAGAATACATGCAAATGCTTTATTAACTGTTTTACAATATTTATATGTGTGAGTTTCATTATTCCCTTTTTAAATGCTTTTACAATATATATTTTTTGGACTGAGAATGCATGCGCTGTTTTTATAAATGTTTTACGAAATAGACACAAGTAATCAAAACTACATTATATGGTTGAATGATCGAAATCGAATATGCCCCTTTTTATTAAGTCTGGTAATCTAAGAATTAGGGAACAGACACCCTAATTGACGCGAACTCTAAAGATAGATCTATCGGGCCCAACAAGCCCCATCCAAAGTACCGGATGTTTTAGTACTTCGAAATTTATATCATGTCCGAAGGAGGATCCCGGAATGATGGAGATATTCTTATATATGCATATTGTTAATGTCGGTTACCAGGTGTTCAATCCATATGAATGATATTTTTGTCTCTATACATGGGACGTATGTTTA